>NW_026014808.1:0-44605 GCF_020379485.1 Brassica napus | reverse complement strand
TATTCCCCAACTGTGAAACTGGAAGCACCTGATTTAAAGGTGGGATAACTTTTCATTCCAAGTCCTATGAGATTTATCAACTTCCTGGTGATTCTCCACACCATTTATGTATCCAATCAAGCTTCTCACAAAATGATTCTCTGGTTTGATAGGAACACGAAGAAGCTCTCTATCCCAACTGGGAAACTGGAATCACCTATTTGAAAGTGGGATAACTTCTTCATCCCAACTCCTATGAGATTTATTCAACTTCCTGGTGATTCTCCACCACTTTATGTATCCAAATCAAGCTTCTCACAAAGTGATTCATCTGGTTTGATTGGAACGACGAAGAAGCTGTGCTATTCCCAAACTGGGAAACTGGAATCACCTGATTTGAAAGTGGGATATACTTCTTCTTCCAACTCCTATGAGATTTATTCAATTTCCGGTGATCTCCACCACTTTATGTATCCAAATCAAGCTTCTCACAAGTGATTCATCCTGGTTTGATTGAACGACGAGAAGCTGTGCTATTCCAAACTGGGAAACTGGAATCACCTGATTGAAAAGTGGGATAACTTCTTCATCCCAACTCCTATGAGATTTATTCACTTCCTGGTGATTCTCCACCACTTTATGTATCAAATCAAGCTTCTCACAAAGTGATTCATCCTGGTTTGATTGGAACGACGAAGAAGCTGTCCTATTCCCAAACTGGGAAACTGGAATCACCTGATTTGAAAGTGGGATAACTTCTTCATGCCAACTCCTATGAGATTTATTCAACTTCCTGGTGATTCTCCACCACTTTATGTATCCAAATCAAGCTTCTTCACAAAGTGATTCATCCTGGTTGATTGGAACGACGAAGAAGCTGTCCTATTCCCAAACTGGGAAACTGGAATCACCTGATTTGAAAGTGGGATAACTTCTTCTTCCAACTCCTATGAGATTTATTCAACTTCCTGGTGATTCTCCACCACTTTATGTATCCAAATCAAGCTTCTCACAAAGTGATTCATCCTGGTTTGATTGGAACGACGAAGAAGCTGTCCTATTCCCAAAACTGGGAAACTGGAATCACTGATTTGAAAGTGGGATAACTTCTTCATCCCAACTCCTATGAGATTTATTCAACTTCCTGGTGATTCTCCACCACTTTATGTATCCAAATCAAGCTTCTCACAAAGTGATTCATCCTGTTTGATTGGAACGAGAGAAGCTGTCCTATTCCCAAACTGGGAAACTGGATCACCTGATTTGAAAGTGGGATACTTCTTCATGCCAACTCCTATGAGATTTATTCAACTTCCTGGTGATTCTCCACCACTTTATGTATCCAAATCAAGCTTCTCACAAAGTGATTCATCCTGTGGTTTGATTGGAACGACGAGAAGCTGTCTATTCCCAAACTGGGAAACTGGAATCACCTGATTTGAAAGTGGGATAACTTCTTCATCCCAACTCCTATGAGATTATTCAACTTCCTGGTGATTCTCCACCACTTTATGTATCCAAATCAAGCTTCTACAAAGTGATTCATCCTGGTTTGATTGGAACGACGAAGAAGCTGTGCTATTCCCAAACTGGGAAACTGGAATCACCTGATTTGAAAGTGGGATAACTTCTTCATCCCAACTCCTATGAGATTTATTCAACTTCCTGGTGATTCTCCACCACTTTATGTATCAAATCAGCTTCTCACAAAGGATTCATCCTGGTTGATTGGAACGACGAAGAAGCTGTGCTATTCCCAAACTGGGAAACTGGAATCACCTGATTTGAAAGGGGGATAACTTCTTCATCCCAACTCCTATGAGATTTATTCAACTTCCTGGTGATTCTCCACCACTTTATGTATCCAAATCAAGCTTCTCACAAAGTGTGATTCATCCTGGTTTGATTGGAACGACGAAGAAGCTGTCCTATTCCCAAACTGGGAAACTGGAATCACCTGATCTGAAAGTGGGATAACTTCTTCATCCCAACTCCTATGAGTTTATTTAACTTCCTGGTTATTTCCACCACTTTATGTATCAAAATCAAGCTTCTCACAAAGTGATTCATCCTGGTTTGATTGGAACGACGAAGAAGAAGCTGTCCTATTCCCAAACTGGGAACTGGAATCACCTGATTTGAAAGTGGGATAACTTCTTCTTGCCAACTCCTATGAGATTTATTCAACTTCCTGGTGATTCTCCACCACTTTATGTATCCAAATCAAGCTTCTCACAAAGTGATTCATCCTGGTTTGATTGGAACGACGAAGAAGCTGTCCTATTCCCAAACTGGGAAACTGGAATCACCTGATTTGAAAGTGGGATAACTTCTTCATTCCAACTCCTATGAGATTTATTCAACTTCCTGGTGATTCTCCACCACTTTATGTATCCAAATCAAGCTTCTCACAAAGTGATTCATCCTGGTTTGATTGGAACGACGAAGAAGCTGTCCTATTCCAAACTGGAAACTGGAATCACCTGATTTGAAAGTGGGATAACTTCTTCATCCCAACTCCTATGAGATTTATTCAACTTCCTGGTGATTCTCCACCACTTTATGTATCCAAATTAAGCTTCTCACAAAGTGATTCATCCTGGTTTGATTGGAACGACGATGAAGCTGTGCTATTCCCAAACTGGGAAACTGGAATCACCTGATTTGAAGTGGGATAACTTCTTCTTGCCAACTCCTATGAGATTTATTCAACTTCCTGGTGATTCTCCACCACTTTATGTATCCAAATCAAGCTCTCACAAAGTGATTCATCCTGGTTTGATTGGAACGACGAAGAAGCTGTCCTATTCCCAAACTGGGAAACTGGAATCACCTGATTTGAAAGTGGGATAACTTCTTCATCCCAACTCCTATGAGATTTATTCAACTTCCTGGTGATTCTCCACCACTTTATGTATCCAAATCAAGCTTCTCACAAAGTGATTCATCCTGGTTTGATTGGAACGACGATGAAGCTGTGCTATTCCAAAACTGGGAAACTGGAATCACCTGATTTGATTTGAAAGTGGGATAATTCTCATCCCAACTCCTATGAGATTTATTCAACTTCTGGTTTTCTCCACCACTTTAAGTATCAAATTTCAAGCTTTCACAAAGTGATTCATTCTGGTTTGTTGAGATGAGTTGAGACGTTTGAGGTAAAGACACAAAGGAGTTGAAACATAAAGAGAGCAAAGAGGTGAAGAGAGGGAGGAATGGGTTGATCATCCATACAAGGCCGTACAAGTGATCATCCGTACAAGGTAAAAGGGGTCAAAGAAAGAACTATCCAAGTCCCATGTACTGAGCTTAAGTTACACTCGGCCAAGACCTTATCCGAACGTTGAGAGGATAAGGGAGACGCGGCTTGACAGCTAGGACAGGCTGGCAAGAGCTGGAAAGGAAGAGCATCTAGTCTTGGATCAAGAAGATGCTCCAAACGTGTGAAGACACTCATTGGCCGGTTCAAATTAAAGCTTAGGCTCCTCTTTGACTCTACATGCTTACTTAGCTTTATGATTTCGAAAACCCTAAGTGTATGGACCTATATATATGTAATCTCATCCCTTAATAAAGATAGACAGTTCTAAACAATCTTCTCTTTACTCATTTCACTATGATTCTCCATTAGTCTCTAAGTTGTCTCTTAATCTCTTATTCTCCTTCTTTAATCCTTTCTAAACTCAGATAATCCTTTACATTCCTAAAAGTCATATGGTATCAGAGCCAGGTTGATTACAATCTGAGTTCGTGAGTGATTCTCTTAAGGATTCAAGTTTGAAACTTTAAGAGAACAAGTGAGTGTGTTTGAGAGTTTCTTGAGAGTTCAAAAGCTCAAGGTGTTTTTGTGTGTCTTGGTGGTCCGTGGGAGGTTCATTTGAAGACTCAAGAGTGAATCTGTGTTCTAGAGAGCAGCGTGGGTTCTCAGTACAAGATCTAACCGGTTGTTCAAGCTATAGACGTCAAAGCTGTTCAAGATGGAGAGTGGCATGAAGATGAAGGTCGCGGTGACATTCAAAGGAACCAACTACCTAGTCTGGTCTAGGATGGTGAAGACTGCTGTGGGAAGCAAGGGGTTGTGGAAGCATATCACATCTGGTGAGGCTCCAAAGGTGATTACTCAGGGGGATGAAACGGAGAGTCCCGAGGGGAGTGTTGTAGAGAAGTGGCAACAAGAAGACATGATGGTGATGTAAGTCCTTCATGCCTCTTTGGAGCCGGCTATACTAGATGCTTATAGCTACTGTGAGACAGCCAAGGAGCTGTGGGATACTCTACAGAAAGTGTATGGAAACACTTCTAACCTGAACCGAGTGTTTGAAGTCAAGAAGGCAATCAATGGGTTAACTCAAGATGACACGGAGTTCACTAAGCACTTGGGGAGGTTCAGGTCTCTTTGGTCTGAGTTGGAGATGCTGAGGCCAAGCACGGTTGATCCAGAGCTTCTAAATGAGAGACGCGAGCAGGACAAGGTCTTTGGGTTGCTGCTCACGTTGAATGCAAGCTACAGTGGTCTTATCCAGCACATGCTATGGTCTGAGAAGCTGCCTGACCTTGAAGAGGTGTGCGCTAAGATACAGAAGGAGCAGGGCTCAATGGGTTTGTTTGGAGGCAAGGGAGACTTATCTCTTGCAAATGCTGTGCAACCTGACCGGGAAGAGCCTCCACAAGCCAACAAAGCTGGTTACAACAAGTATGAGGATAGGAAGTTCAATGGGAATTGTGATCACTGCAAGAAGCATGGACACAAGAAGAGTCAGTGCTGGATACTCCATCCCCACTTGAAGCCGGCTAAGTTCATGAAGGAGAAAGAGGCAAAAGCTCACATGACTGAAGGATCAAGCGGAGCAGGGCCATCCAACCGTGGAGCTGAAGTGGAGAACCGTGAAGGAGATGGAAAGGCTTTGGTGACCTACACTGGAGCTATCAACCCCCGAGGCAATGATCAAGACTTCATCAGGAGATCCGAGATGGATGCACTCATCAAAATGCTCAAGGATAATGGTAACATTCATGGGTATTCATTTGGTGGTTCTATGATTGCTAGAACTATAGAAATGACTCCTAATGTGGCTGAGATTGCTAGGATTGATAGTAAGACTGGAATTGAGCATTGCATTGATAGAAATGCTAGGATGAATGCATATAGATCACAAATTAGCATCTGCCATAGTGCTAGCAATACATCCAAACCATTGATTATAGATTCAGGTGCATCTCATCATATGATTAGTGACACCAACCTGATTAAAGATATAGAACCTACTAATGGATGTGTGATGATTGCAAATGGGGATAAGATACCTATTAAGGGAATAGGAAACTTAAAACTATTGATAAGAACACTAGAGCATTTTATATTCCGGAATTCACATCAAACCTTCTTTCAGTTAAGAAATGCACTACTGATTTGAATTGCAATTTATATTCAGTCCTAATGATGTGAAGTTTCAGGATATTGAGAGCAGCCAATTGATTGGAAAAGGAGTTACAAAGGGAGACTTATACATGCTTGAGAAGCTTGATCCTGTTTCCAATTATAACTGCTCATTTATGTTGAAATGAAGAAGGAATGACCAGAAGAAGAATCTAGTTCATGATCCAAGTTTGATATTGTAGAGGAAGTAATCCGGATACTTCAAGATGAGACTAGTTCATACAGACTTGTGAACCAAGTTATGGTTAGAGTGGAGAAGGAAGAAGCATGGCTGTGTGTGATCCATTGATCTTAGAAATAAAGAAGACAAAGAGAAGAAGAGATACTTGAAGAGATTCAGGTCTGGAAAACCTTGCTACACAAGGCAGTCCGTACAGTCTTGGCTTCCAAGTTACCTAGAGTGACTTGGATGATAAGGCAGGTGAGGAACTCGTCCAGCTTGATCTTCTGAAGCAGATTTGAAGTTAAAATGGAGCATCAGACCGTTGGAGAGAGCTGAGACAAGTTGGGAATTAAATAGAGTAAAAGTCACATGTGCATAAGAGGATGAACCTGTTGTCACTTTCACCCAACCAGACTGTGCCCATATCTCTCTCCTGTCACTCTCTACTCCCTCTGGTCGAGATTCACCTTGGCTGTACCTTCCTGGCTTCATCAGAAAACCCTACAATATTATTTGTTTAGTAAAACCCTGTTTTAGTCTTTGTTTAATATGTGTGCTTGTCTATTTAAGACAATGCTGTATCTGATTGTAAACCAAGGAGAGTAAAACTCTTTCTTCATATACTCTGGTTACTAAACTCTCAGATTCTCTCTATTCTCTTGTCTCTCACGACCTCCATTACTCCCTTATACTCTAGCATACTCAGAAACTCTCCCAAACACTTTATACTCTCTTCACTCTCTCATTACTTTCAATTGCTTATCAATCACTCTCTCTGGTTTCATACTGAACCAGAAGCTTATTCTCATCATATTCCTTTTATTTCATCTCAATTCTTTCATGGTATCAGAGCAACAAGCTCTTGAGAACCTATATTGCTTCCGCAAATCATCCCTGTCCAAAATCTCTCTTTAAAAATCTGTTCAAACCTGTTCGTTACATCCTTTTATCCTCTGGTCCAAAGGTTTTCCAGGAGGGAAAAACCTCACCAGAACTCAAGATAAAGGAGTATCTCAATCTCTGGAACTCAAGAAAGTCTTAGCTCAGTTCAGCAAGCTTCATCAAAGTCCAGTCTTTCAAATCCTGTCCCTTTCAAACCAGTAGGAACATCCTATTATCCACTGGTCCAAAATCTTCAAGATGATGAATATTCAAGCATGGGCGAGTTCAGTGAAGCTCAAAACTCCAAACTACTCTCTCTGGGTCAGAATGATGAAGAAAAACCCTAGAGGCAAAGGTGTTTGGAGCCATACTTCAGATGAAGCTCCATGGAAAATCTGCAAGGTCTTTGCTCATGTTAATGAGAGGCAACCAGAAGCTCAGTCTCTGTCCAACAAATCCTACTTCAAGTTGGAAGAGAAGAAAGGTCAGAAGAGTCAGCACTGCAAGGAAGGACTCACTAAGGATAGGTGGTGGATATTCAATCCACATCTGGAACAAATGTACTTTCAATAAGCCCCATGGGCTGGAGAGTCAAGAAACCAGCTCAGGTTTCTTGAGAGTAAGCTGAATCTTCTACTCTAATAAAAGCACTGTGTGTGCTGGTCGTTTGTGTTGTCTTAGGGTGTTTAGAAACTAGCTTGTTGTTCTTGTCTAGTTTCTACACATGAAAAGACTGTCCAATTGTCATTTTGTCTAAGTATTTGTCTGCCTTAGAATTTTGTTAAGAGTCTTAGTGCTATTTTTAATCTCTATCTCTGAAAAAAAAAAAAAATTTGCCATTATATTATTCTAATCTTTTCTAGAAAATTGTCTGGTTTATTTGCTTCAAAATTGTCAAGAAAAAGTTTAGAAATTTCTTTTAACAGGTTGTTTAGACCTGGTGTTAGGTTGTGATGTTTCTATGTTACCTGAAAGGTTAGTTATGATAATTAGGATTCAGTGTTGTTGCTTGAATAGTTTCAAGAAAGTTTATGTCCATTGTGTTCTTTGTTAAGGTGTTTTTGGAGATCAGACTTGGTGAGAGAAACCATGTTCTGATCTCTTTATTGTCTTTTGATACCTGTCTTTAGTTGTGGTGACAGGTTATTAAATGTTATGTGATGGCCTTTACACATCAAGCACAAGCTCAAAGCTCACACCCTCTTGAAGACTGCTCAAACCGACTTTCTCAAATTTACTTCCATATGGAGTCAACAAAAGCCACAGTCATTCTCAGGGTTCCTATCTGATCCCCTGGTCGTGTATGGCGGATGGTGTCCAATAGAACCAAGAAGACCAGGAGGACAGGAGGGGATCTAAGGGTGAGCTTTACAAACAGGGCTAAACACACAAGGAAAAGGAGTTGGGTAATGAATCCAAAACTCAAATCCACCAAGCTCAGATGAGTAGTGTGTATATGGAGGTTCAAGGAACCAGCCCAGGTTCCTTGGCTGTAAGTTAAACCTCCTAAACCTGAACAATAGCTTGTGTAATGTGTCTGGTCGTTTTTTTGAGTGATGGTGTAGAGTCCAATGGATCATGATAAGTTGCTAGAAGTTGCATTGTGTCTTAATCTTATCATCTGTGGTTGTTTTTGTTCCTAGAAGTGTCTGCCTAGGTTGTCATGCATCCATGATATATTGATATTGATTGGGAGTCCTTTAATTGTCATGTCTGCCTTGAGATCGTTAAGTATCTAGGAGTGTTCCTAGATGTGTGGTGTATTCATGCTGTTGTTGAAATTGATTAGGTTATTAGCCTTGTCTTCTTTAGCATCTGGATTGTCTTAAAAATGCATATTGGATTGTATTAAAGAGGCATACATATTGTTCCTGATGCATTCATATTGTTTCTAAAGCTGTCATAGGAGGTGATAAGCTGTTTTGCAATCTTTTTTTTAAGCAGTGGCGACCAGCCTTGAGTTTATTCAATGATCTGGTCCCATGCTGATGTTACTGATCCCTATCTGAGTTGTAATGGTGTGTAGGACACAGGATTTGACTATTAGACCAGAAGCAGCAACAGGAAAAGGGATATAACCATGTTAATCAGAGCCTGCACAAGATGCATATTCCTGAACATGGAGAAAAGAGACCATGTTGTTCAGAGCCTACACTTGGTGTATATTACTGACCATGGATAGACATCTTATGAGTGGAATCAGTTGGCTTAAGCGCAGGCGTAGGAGCTGTTGTGCTCCTGGTTCAAGAGACTCACAAGGAAGGCCATCACCTAAGTCATGAGGAGATGGTGGTCCAAAGACATTGGAGCTGAAGGCAAATGGTGATCCAGTTGGCTTAAGCGCAGATGTTGGTATTGTTGTGCTCCTGGAAGATGGTGAACTGGTTGGCTTAAGCGCAGATGTTGGTATTGTTGTGCTCCCAGTTCAAAACTCATTGAAGCTCACGTTCAAGCTTGTCACTATACTCAGTCAAGCTTGAGGAGGGGAATATCAGTGAGCTACCAAAAGATCCATGAAGCTTACTGTATCCAGTGTCCCATTTCCTCATAGAAGACCAGCAAGAGGTTGGCAAATTAAAAGAGAACTTAAGTGATCAGTCTGAAGAAGCTGTCACTCCTCACTGTTCTTACCAGCCAGATGCAAGGATTATTCAATCAGGGACATTCTTGGCTAAGCAATCACATGATGGTGGCAAATTATGGAGTTGCAAAGTCCCCCTACATGTTGAAACTTCAAGAGAACAATGCAAAGGCTGGTTGAGAGAAGGAATGGCGTGGAGGATTCAAGTGCTCTGCACTCCTCATCAACATTCCAGAAACTAATCCAAGGGAAGTACCTAAAACCATCCTTATTCTTATGTGAGAATAGGTTTTCCCCTTGAGAATTGATACATGCATTCTTTGTATGATTGAATCAGGTACCTATTGAGCTCATGAACAAAGACAAGCTTTGTCTCAACCCCTAAATAGAGGCAAGAAGCCAGAAGAAAGGGGGAGACAAGCTCAGGTCATAAGAAGAAGCTCAAAGGTGATTTGATGGTGAAGGAATTGGCGCCAATCCAAGTTTGCAAGTAGTGGATTCACTCTTGCATCACTCAGTACCAACCGTGTAATTGAAGTTCCATAATCCGGACTGTGCCTTATCAAGTGGGGATTCAATTGGAGTCCACTCCTCACCATTCTTATAAAAGGGAAGCACCTTAAACTCATCTCAATACATTCATGATTGTCCTTATACTTAAAATATTATTGAGGTTGATATGATGAGTGCATTTCCTTAAGAACTGATGCACTTTTGAAATGATGTATCAGGTACCAAAATAAGCTTGAGCCTCACCGAGATGATGATGATGATCCGGTCATGTCCTAGCCTTCCTAAGGTGGCTTGAAGCCAGTTGAGAGAGGGAGACCCTAAACCGGCCACAAAATGATCCAGCCGGCTACTTGTGCTCAAGGATAGCAAGTTATGGTGATTCATACTTGCTATACCTATTAGGCCACGATCCAGAGCCTAAGGACTCCACCAAGATGAATCTGAAGTTCCTTAGGCTCACTGGCCAATCCCTAAGCTTTGTAGAAACTCCACTCTTTTCCCTTAGCAAGTTTTGTCCCAATGGGTTTTCTTGCTAAGGTTTTTAATGAGAGAGCTTCTTCAAGGTTCCAAACTTGTCCAAGGATCTCCTATGGTCAAGCTTGAGGGGGAGTGTTGAAATGAAGAAGAGAATGACCAGAAGAAGAATCTAGTTCATGATCCAAGTTTGATATTGTAGAGGAAGTAATCCGGATACTTCAAGATGAGACTAGTTCATACAGACTTGTGAACCAAGTTATGGTTAGAGTGGAGAAGGAAGAAGCATGGCTGTGTGTGATCCATTGATCTTAGAAATAAAGAAGACAAAGAGAAGAAGAGATACTTGAAGAGATTCAGGTCTGGAAAACCTTGCTACACAAGGCAGTCCGTACAGTCTTGGCTTCCAAGTTACCTAGAGTGACTTGGATGATAAGGCAGGTGAGGAACTCGTCCAGCTTGATCTTCTGAAGCAGATTTGAAGTTAAAATGGAGCATCAGACCGTTGGAGAGAGCTGAGACAAGTTGGGAATTAAATAGAGTAAAAGTCACATGTGCATAAGAGGATGAACCTGTTGTCACTTTCACCCAACCAGACTGTGCCCATATCTCTCTCCTGTCACTCTCTACTCCCTCTGGTCGAGATTCACCTTGGCTGTACCTTCCTGGCTTCATCAGAAAACCCTACAATATTATTTGTTTAGTAAAACCCTGTTTTAGTCTTTGTTTAATATGTGTGCTTGTCTATTTAAGACAATGCTGTATCTGATTGTAAACCAAGGAGAGTAAAACTCTTTCTTCATATACTCTGGTTACTAAACTCTCAGATTCTCTCTATTCTCTTGTCTCTCACGACCTCCATTACTCCCTTATACTCTAGCATACTCAGAAACTCTCCCAAACACTTTATACTCTCTTCACTCTCTCATTACTTTCAATTGCTTATCAATCACTCTCTCTGGTTTCATACTGAACCAGAAGCTTATTCTCATCATATTCCTTTTATTTCATCTCAATTCTTTCAATTTACTTCTGCTTCTAGTTTGAATAAAAATGCATTGTGGCATGCTAGATTAGGTCATCCCCATGAGAGGGCTTTAAACTTGATGTTACCAGGTGTGGTTTTTGAAAATAATAAGTGTGAGGCTTGCATTTTAGGCAAGCATTGTAAGAATGTGTTTCCAAGAACATCTACTGTCTATGAAAATTGCTTTGATTTGATTCATACTGATGTGTGGACTGCACCTAGTTTTTCTAGAGATAATCATAAGTATTTTGTCACATTCATTGATGAAAAATCTAAATACACCTGGTTAACACTCATTCCATCAAAAGATAGGGTGATAGATGCATTCAAGAACTTTCAAGCTTATGTGACTAACCATTATCATGCTAGGATTAAAATTTTGAGATCAGATAATGGAGGAGAGTACACAAGCTATGCATTCAAGAGTCATCTAGATCACCATGGAATCCTTCATCAAACAAGCTGTCCCTACACACCACAACAGAATGGTGTAGCTGAGAGGAAGAACAGGCACTTGATGGAAGTGGCTCGGTCACTAATGTTCCAAGCTAATGTACCTAAGAGATTCTGGAGTGATGCTGTATCTACTGCGTGCTATCTAATCAACAGGATGCCTACCAAAGTGTTGAAGGATCAAGCACCATTTGAAGTTCTGAACAAGCGCAAGCCATCCTTGGAATACATGAGAGTGTTTGGATGCTTATGCTATGTTCTAGTACCAGGAGAGTTGAGGAACAAGCTAGAAGCAAGAAGCAGAAAGGCAATGTTCATTGGCTACTCAACAACTCAAAAAGGATATAAGTGTTATGATCCAGAAGCTAGAAGGGTGCTTGTATCTAGAGATGTGAAGTTCATTGAAGAAAGAGGTGTTGAGATGAGGTAATAAAGAGTGACTACATTGATAGAGAAAGAGGATTGAGACAGACAGTAACTTTGGAGTTACCACAGTAACTTTGGTTTTACTGTGGTAACTAAGTTAAAGCTTGGAAAGTTACCTTGGCTCACATTGGAGAGTAAGCCACGACCAAGAGCTGTTTGGATAAGGGAGGAGCAGTCTGGAGATGAGGTATACATGCTTCCTCCTCCTGGTCTTGAGCATCTAGTAAAACCAGGAAATGTTTTGAGATTGAAGAAGGCAATATATGGGCTGAAGCAGTCTCCTAGAGCTTGGTACAGAAAGCTGAGTACAACTCTCAATGGGAGAGGATTCAAGAAGTCTGAACTGGATCATACACTCTTCACTTTGGTTACTCCATCAGGGATCATTGTGATACTGGTATATGTGGATGATTTGATTATCACAGGGAGTGATAAGACTGGGATTAAAGCCACTAAAGAGTTCCTCAAGTCTGTGTTTGATATCAAAGACTTGGGAGAGATGAAGTATTTCTTGGGGATTGAGATATGCAGATCCAAGGAGGGTTTGTTTATGTGTCAAAGGAAGTATACAATGGATATGTTGAAGGAGACTGATGTACTTGGAGGAAAGGTAGCCAAGACACCTCTTGAAGAGGGGTATAAGGTCTTACGTGAGGGGGAGGTTGAAGAGAACCAGTTGTTTGAGGATGCTAAGCTGTATAGGAAGATGGTTGGCAAGCTGATCTACTTGACCATCACCAGACCAGATATATGTTTTGCTGTGAACCAAGTGAGTCAGCATATGCAGGCACCAAAGGTCCATCACTGGAAGATGGTTGATAGGATACTGAGGTATCTGAGTGGGACGACTGGACAAGGGGTTTGGATGGGTTGTAATGGCAGTACAGAAGTGGTTGGGTATTGTGATGCTGATTGGGCAGGAGATAGAGTGGACAGGAGATCAACTACTGGGTATTGTACATTCATTGGAGGAAACTTGGTTACTTGGAAGAGTAAGAAGCAGAAGGTTATCTCTTGTTCAAGTGCTGAAGCTGAGTATAGAGCCATGCTGAAGCTGACAAACGAGTTGGTGTGGATCAAGGGGATCTTGAAGCATCTAGAGATTGAGCAGAGTACTCCTATGACTATGCATTGTGACAATCAAGCAGCTATCCACATTGCCTCCAACTCAGTGTTTCATGAGAGAACAAAGCACATAGAGGTGGATTGTCATAAGGTGAGGCAGATGATTATCTTAGGAGTGATTCTGCCATGTTATACAAGAAGTGAAGATCAGCTTGCAGATGTGTTTACTAAGGCAGCGAGATTAAAGACAATGGAGTCCATACTATCCAGGCTTGGACTCATTGATCTTACTCCCAGGAGCTGAGCCCCTTAACCATGGAGTCTCCACTCTTTTTCCCTCATCAAAGTTTTATCCCAATGGGTTTTCTTTGGTGAGGTTTTTAATGAGGGAGGTCTTCATGGTTCCAAGTTTGACTTGTTCCACATGGTCAAGCTTGAGGGGGAGTGTTGAGATGAGGTAATAAAGAGTGACTACATTGATAGAGAAAGAGGATTGAGACAGACAGTAACTTTGGAGTTACCACAGTAACTTTGGTTTTACTGTGGTAACTAAGTTAAAGCTTGGAAAGTTACCTTGGCTCACATTGGAGAGTAAGCCACGACCAAGAGCTGTATGGATAAGGGAGGAGCAGTCTGGATAAGGTTTCCTCACAGCTAGAGAGGCTGGAGACAGGCTGTAAAGTAGACAGCATCTAGTAAAAGATGCCAAAGGGATCAAGCATGTGAAGACTCCCATTGGCTGCTTTTGGATGGCTCTCTTTGACTACACATGCCCTGAACCTCTACCTTATCTATTGATTTCGAAATTGATTGTCTCTCTCATATAAGTATGTTGTAAACCTCATCTTTATTAATTAATGGAGTTTTGAGTCTCTCTCTTTATTCTCTCACTAAAATCTCTTAATCTCTTTAATCTTTTCATCTGATTATCTCTGATTATTTGAATCATGCTCTAATACACAAAAGTGTATATGGTATCAGAGCCAGGTTGGCAAAAAGGGGGTGAGTGTGATTTCTTTTTCTCAAAATCAGAGTGTTCTTGAGTGTTCTTGAGTGTTCTTGGGATTATTGAGGTTTCTGGGTATGTGTGTTGTCTATTCTTTTGTGGCTGGGTTTATTTGAGATTCTCTGGTGG
The DNA here is from genome assembly GCF_020379485.1 of Brassica napus. Classification (NCBI taxonomy): domain Eukaryota; kingdom Viridiplantae; phylum Streptophyta; class Magnoliopsida; order Brassicales; family Brassicaceae; genus Brassica; species Brassica napus. Next base: position 30,470 of record NW_026014808.1, on the reverse strand, counting down.
AAACATGGATATGAAGCACGAATCTAGTGGAGCAGTGAAGATTCAAGAAGAAAACAAGTGGGTTTGGCCAAGATGGGTAAAGACAGCTTTGGGAAGCTGTGAGATTTGGAGTAATCAAGTAAAGGGAGAACCTTTAATGGAGAGAGCTGCTGATGGGGGTCAGACAGCAAGGTTGAAATGTGAAGATCAGTTGAGTCTTGAAGAAAGTATATCTCTTGAGAAGATTGAAGATGTTTATGAGAACAAGATCAATCTAAGGAGGATGTATGAAGTCAGGAAGATGATCTGTGAGTTGAAACAAGGGAAAGAAGGTTTCAATCAGCATGTGAAGAAGCTGAGATGTTTGTGGTCGGAGTTACAAAGCTTGAGACCAAGAAGTTGTGATCCGAGAGTGCTAGAAGAGTGGCGAGAGCAAGATGTTGTCTTCAGCCTCCTTGCAAGCTTGGATTCATCTTATGGCTGGTTGGTAAAGCTTATTCTCAAGGAAGAGAAGCTACCCAACATGGAAGAAGTGTGTGTACTTGTTCAGAGGCTTCATCAAGTGATGGAAGAGAACAAAGAGATAACTTGGAGTAAGGAGGGTGCTAAAAGGAAGAAGGGAAGGCTGAGACGACGTTCTAAGGCTCAGATCAGAAGAGGAAGGTGTTGGAAGAGAAGCATACTGTCTGGTTATCAAGGTAGCTATGGTACTATGAAGATGGGCAGAGTAGAAGCACAACAGATTCTTATGGGAGAGTGTTCTTACTCAGCTTACATGGGAGAATCTGTAGAGAGCAGTGGGGTTATGAGGAAGCTAGAGACCAAAGGAGCGGATGAGCGTGTCACAAAGGAGGAATGGGATGAGTTTGTCAAGTATGTGTATGCTTTGGCTACGACCCGGAGACAGGGTGCTCCTGCCAAAGCATCCACATCCAACAAACCCATCATTGTTGATTCTGGAGCAAGTCATCACATGATTAGTGACAGAAGCTTAATGAGTGATGTAAAGAAAGCTACTGGGGGTGTGATGATAGCTAATGGTGATAGGATTCCTATAGAAGGAGTTGGAAAGCTCAAGCTATTTGATAAAGACTCAGATGCCTTCTACATGCCACAGTTTGCTTCAAATCTACTATCTGTAAGGAAAGCCACAATTGATCTTGGCTGTCAAGTAGTATTCAGGCCAGATGATGTTGAGTTCCAAGATTTGAAGACTGGAAGGGTCATTGGGAGAGGAGACAGCAAGAATAATCTATACCAGCTCCAATTGGCTAAGATTTCTAAACCCTTTGATTCTATGTGTTTGAGTAGTACTTATGAGAAGATTGATAGTATTACTTGGCATGCTAGATTGGGTCATCCTCATGCTCGTGCTATTGAATTGATAATTCCTAATATGTCATTTAATCACTTGGAGTGTGAAGCATGCATATTAGGAAAGCATTGTAGGACTGTTTTTCCAACATCAGAAACTACTTATGAGCATTGCTTTGATCTAGTTCATTCAGATGTGTGGACTGCTCCTTGTTTGTCTAGAGATAGCCAGAAGTACTTTGTGACATTCATTGATGAGAAGTCTAAGTATACTTGGCTTACATTGCTTCCATCTAAAGATAGGGTGCTAGAAGCATTTATGAACTTCCAAGCATATGTATCTAATCAATACAATGCTACTGTGAAGGTACTGAGATCAGATAATGGAGGTGAATACATCAGCAATGCCTTCAAGAGTCATCTAGCCAAGCATGGGATTGTGCATCAGACTAGCTGTCCTTATACACCACAGCAGAATGGTGTAGCTGAGAGGAAGAACAGGCACTTGATGGAGGTTGCTAGATCAATGATGTTTCATGCAAATGTCCCAAAACGTTTTTGGAGTGATGCTGTGCAGACTGCTTGCTATCTCATCAACCGGGTTCCAACCAAGATATTGAAGAATCTGTCTCCATTTGAAGTGTTGAACAAGAGCAAACCTGTCATTGATCACCTACGTGTCTTTGGGTGTGTGTGCTATGTCATGGTTCCAGGAGAGCAGAGAAACAAGCTGGGGGCAAAGAGTACTAAGGCTATGTTCATTGGTTACTCTATCACTCAGAAAGGGTACAAGTGCTATGATCCTGAAGCAAGGAGAGTGATGGTATCTAGAGAAGTGAAGTTTGTTGAAACAAAAGGTTATTATGAAGAAAAGGAGTGGGAAAATCTGAAGGATTTGTCTCAAGCTCCATCTGATAAGGCAACAATACTGAGAGTGTTGTTGGAGAAGCTCGGGATAGGGGTGTCCCAGGATCAGGAACCCGGCAGGAGAGAGTCTTCCAATCAGACTGGTGGAGCTGGAAGAACAACTCCTCTTGATCATGAGAGGGGGAATGGAACTGAATCTGGTGAGCAAGAGCAAAACCAAGAGGATTCAGGTCTTCATGATCAAGTTGAGAACAATGTTCAGTCTAGTGGAGAAGTGGATGAGGTTCAGTCTAGTGGAGAAGTAGATGAGGTTCAGTCTAGTGGAGAAGAACAGGTCGGACCGGCCAGTTCAGAAGAAGAGCAAGTGGAGCCGGCTAGTGTGCAAACTGAAGATCAGGTGCAAGCTTTGAGGAGGAGAACAAGGATAAAGAGGGATCCTTCCAACTGGGTAAACACGAGAGTGTACTACAATGCCCAGGCTGTGGAGCATCCTTCTCAAGCCGTGTGTTCCTTTGCTGAGTTTCCAGAGGAGCATTATGCCTTTATGATTAGTCTGGATGAGAGTTATGTGCCAAGGACTTATGAAGAAGCTATGTTAGACAAGGAATGGAAAGAATCAGTGGGAGCTGAAGCAGGTGCTATGATCAAGAATGATACATGGTATGAGAATGAGCTGCCTAAGGGAAAGAAGGCTGTATCTAGTAGATGGATCTTCACAATCAAGTATCTAGCAAATGGACAGATTGATAGGAAGAAGACCAGACTGGTTGCAAGAGGATTTACACAAACCTATGGAGAGGATTACATTGATACCTTTGCACCAGTAGCTAAGCTGCACACAGTTCGGATTGTGTTGTCCATTGCAACAAACTTGGAGTGGGATTTGTGGCAGATGGATGTGAAGAATGCTTTCTTACAAGGTGAGCTAGAAGATGAGGTATACATGCTTCCTCCTCCTGGTCTTGAGCATCTAGTAAAACCAGGAAATGTTTTGAGATTGAAGAAGGCAATATATGGGCTGAAGCAGTCTCCTAGAGCTTGGTACAGAAAGCTGAGTACAACTCTCAATGGGAGAGGATTCAGGAAGTCTGAACTGGATCATACACTCTTCACTTTGGTTACTCCATCAGGGATCATTGTGATACTGGTATATGTGGATGATTTGATTATCACAGGGAGTGATAAGGCTGGGATTAAAGCCACTAAAGAGTTCCTCAAGTCTGTGTTTGATATCAAAGACTTGGGAGAGATGAAGTATTTCTTGGGGATTGAGATATGCAGATCCAAGGAGGGTTTGTTTATGTGTCAAAGGAAGTATACAATGGATATGTTGAAGGAGACTGATGTACTTGGAGGAAAGGTAGCCAAGACACCTCTTGAAGAGGGGTATAAGGTCTTACGTGAGGGGGAGGTTGAAGAGAACCAGTTGTTTGAGGATGCTAAGCTGTATAGGAAGATGGTTGGCAAGCTGATCTACTTGACCATCACCAGACCAGATATATGTTTTGCTGTGAACCAAGTGAGTCAGCATATGCAGGCACCAAAGGTCCATCACTGGAAAATGGTTGATAGGATACTGAGGTATCTGAGTGGGACGACTGGACAAGGGGTTTGGATGGGTTGTAATGGCAGTACAGAAGTGGTTGGGTATTGTGATGCTGATTGGGCAGGAGATAGAGTGGACAGGAGATCAACTACTGGGTATTGTACATTCATTGGAGGAAACTTGGTTACTTGGAAGAGTAAGAAGCAGAAGGTTATCTCTTGTTCAAGTGCTGAAGCTGAGTATAGAGCCATGCTGAAGCTGACAAACGAGTTGGTGTGGATCAAGGGGATCTTGAAGCATCTAGAGATTGAGCAGAGTACTCCTATGACTATGCATTGTGACAATCAAGCAGCTATCCACATTGCCTCCAACTCAGTGTTTCATGAGAGAACAAAGCACATAGAGGTGGATTGTCATAAGGTGAGGCAGATGATTATCTTAGGAGTGATTCTGCCATGTTATACAAGAAGTGAAGATCAGCTTGCAGATGTGTTTACTAAGGGAGCGAGATTAAAGACAATGGAGTCCATACTATCCAGGCTTGGACTCATTGATCTTACTCCCAGGAGCTGAGCCCCTTAACCATGGAGTCTCCACTCTTTTTCCCTCATCAAAGTTTTATCCCAATGGGTTTTCTTTGGTGAGGTTTTTAATGAGGGAGGTCTTCATGGTTTCCAAGCTTGACTTGTTCCACATGGTCAAGCTTGAGGGGGAGTGTTGAGATGAGGTAATAAAGAGTGACTACATTGATAGAGAAAGAGGATTGAGACAGACAGTAACTTTGGAGTTACCACAGTAACTTTGGTTTTACTGTGGTAACTAAGTTAAAGCTTGGAAAGTTACCTTGGCTCACATTGGAGAGTAAGCCACGACCAAGAGCTGTATGGATAAGGGAGGAGCAGTCTGGATAAGGTTTCCTCACAGCTAGAGAGGCTGGAGACAGGCTGTAAAGTAGACAGTATCTAGTAAAAGATGCCAAAGGGATCAAGCATGTGAAGACTCCCATTGGCTGCTTTTGGATGGCTCTCTTTGACTACACATGCCCTGAACCTCTACCTTATCTATTGATTTCGAAATTGATTGTCTCTCTCATATAAGTATGTTGTAAACCTCATCTTTATTAATTAATGGAGTTTTGAGTCTCTCTCTTTATTCTCTCACTAAAATCTCTTAATCTCTTTAATCTTTTCATCTGATTATCTCTGATTATTTGAATCATGCTCTAATACACAAAAGTGTATAAGAGGATACTATGAGGAGAAGAATCAAGAAGATTTAAAGGATCTCACATCAGATAAGGCTGGAGTCTTAAGAATCATTTTGGAAGGTCTCGGTATCAAGATGAACCAGGACCAATCCACAAGAAGTGGAAGACAAGAAGAGAGCTCAACTGCACCAAGTGGAGCTGCTCAAACACCTCACCTTGATCATGAGGGGGGGAAGTGAACCTGAAACTCAAGAAAATGGCCAAGAAGGAGTCGGCTTGAGTGAGGAAGGAGGAGAGTTCAACTCAGGTTCTCATCATCAAGGTGAGCAAGACCAAGGAGAGGAAGAACATCAGAGTGAAGCACAAGAACCGACTACACAAGATGAGCCGGTTCAAGAGCAAGAACAACCAGTATTGAGGAGAAGCACAAGGCTGAGAAAGGATCCTTCCTCTTGGGTAAACACGCGAGTGTACTACAATGCCCAAGCTGTGGAGCATCCTTCTCAAGTCGTGTGTTCATTTGCTCAATACCCTGAAGAACATTGCGCCTTCATGGTTAACTTGGATGAGAATTACATCCCAAGAAGCTATGAAGAAGCAATCATGGATAAAGAATGGAAGGAGTCAGTTGGAGCTGAGGCAGGCGCTATGATCAAGAATGATACATGGTATGAGAGTGAGTTACCAAAAGGGAAGAAGGCTGTGACTAGTAGGTGGATATTCACAATCAAGTATAAGGCAGATGGAAAGATTGAGAGGAAGAAGTCAAGGCTGGTTGCAAGAGGTTTCACTCAAACTTATGGAGAAGATTACATAGAAACCTTTGCACCAGTAGCTAAACTACATACAATCCGGATTGTGTTAAGCTTGGCTGTGAATCTTGGATGGGGTTTATGGCAAATGGATGTGAAGAATGCATTCCTACAAGGAGAACTTGAGGATGAAGTGTATATGCATCCACCTCCAGGCCTGGAACACTTAGTGAAGAGAGGGAACGTGTTAAGATTGAAGAAAGCTATCTATGGGCTGAAGCAATCACCAAGAGCTTGGTACAACAAGCTGAGCACTACTCTCAATGGCCGAGGCTTCAAGAAGTCTGAACTAGATCACACCCTCTTCACTCTCACTACTCCCTCAGGTATGATTGCACTCCTTGTGTATGTTGATGATATCATTATCACAGGAAGTGATAAGGAGGGTATCATAGCAACCAAGGAGTTCCTTAAATCCATGTTTGAGATTAAAGACTTGGGAGAAATGAAATACTTTCTTGGAATTGAGATATGTAGATCCAAGGAAGGTTTGTTCATGTCCCAAAGGAAATATACACTTGATCTTTTGAAAGGTGCAGGTGCTTATGGAGGCAAGACAGCAAGGATGCCTATGGAGGATGGCTACAAAGTCCCACGAGAGGGGGAGATTGAAGACAGCAAGCCTTATCAGGATCCTAAACTCTATAGAAAACTAGTTGGCAAATTGATTTATCTTACCATAACTAGACCTGACATTTGCTTTGCTGTGAATCAGGTGAGTCAACACATGCAAGTGCCTAAGGAGCATCACTGGCGCATGGTAGAGAGGATCTTGATGTATCTCAACGGCTCACCTGATCAAGGAGTATGGATGGGCTGCAATGGAAGCACTGAAGTGGTGGGATACTGTGATGCGGATTGGGCTGGTGATAGAGCAGACAAGAGATCAACCACAGGCTATTGCACATTCATTGGAGGCAACTTGGTGACTTGGAAAAGTAAGAAGCAGAAGGTGGTGTCTTGCTCAAGTGCAGAAGCTGAGTATAGAGCTATGCTGAAGCTCACCAACGAGTTAGTATGGATCAAAGGCATCTTGAAGCATTTGGAGATTGATCAAGCCACACCAATGACCATGCATTGTGACAACCAAGCAGCTATCCACATTGCCTCCAACTCGGTGTTCCATGAGAGAACCAAGCACATTGAAGTTGATTGCCACAAGGTGAGGCAGATGATCATCCTAGGAGTTATCTTGCCATGCTACACAAGAAGTGAAGATCAGTTAGCGGATGTGTTCACCAAGGCTGCAAGACAGAAGACAATGGAGTCCATTCACATACGGTTGGGCCTCATTGATCTTGGGAAGAGAAGGAGCTGATCCCCTTGGCTGTGAGGTCTTTACTCTTTTTCCCTTATCAAGGTTTTATCCCAATGGGTTTTCCTTGGTAAGGTTTTTAATGAGGAAGATCTCATAGCTGTCCAAGCTTAGGCTTTCACAAAGCTAAGCTTGAGGGGGAGTGTTGAGATGAGTTGAGACGTTTGAGGTAAAGACACAAAGGAGTTGAGAACATAAAGAGAGCAAAGAGGTGAAGAGGAGGAATGGGTTGATCATCCGTACAAGACCGTACAAGTGATCATCCGTACAAGGTAAAAGGGGTCAAAGTAACTATCCAAATAACTCCCATGTACTGAGCTTAAGTTACACTCGGCCAAGACCTTATCCGAACGTTGAGAGGATAAGGGAGACGCGGCTTGACAGCTAGGACAGGCTGGCAAGAGCTGGAAAGGAAGAGCATCTAGTCTTGGATCAAGAAGATGCTCCAAACGTGTGAAGACACTCATTGGCCGGTTCAAATTAAAGCTTAAGCTCCTCTTTGACTCTACATGCTTACTTAGCTTTATGATTTCGAAAACCCTAAGTGTATGGACCTATATATATGTAATCTCATCCCTTAATAAAGATTAGACAGTTCTAAACAATCTTTCTCTTTACTCATTTCACTATGATTCTCCATTAGTCTCTAAGTTGTCTCTTAATCTCTTATTCTCCTTCTTTAATCCTTTCTAAACTCAGATAATCCTTTACATTCCTAAAAGTCATAGGTTTGATTGGAACGACGAAGAAGCTGTCCTATTCCCAAACTGGGAAACTGGAATCACCTGATTTGAAAGTGGGATAACTTCTTCTTTCCAACTCCTATGAGATTTATTCAACTTTCTGGTGATTCTCCACCACTTTTTGTATCCAAATCAAGGTTCTCACAAAGTGATTCATCCTGGTTTGATTGGAACGACGATGAAGCTGTGCTATTCCCAAACTGAGAAACTGGAATCACCTGATTTGAAAGTGGGATAACTTCTTCATCCCAACTCCTATGAGATTTATTCAACTTCCTGGTGATTCTCCACCACTTTATGTATCCAAATCAAGCTTCTCACAAAATGATTCATCCTGGTTTGATTGGAACGACGATGAAGCTGTGCTATTCCCAAACTGGGAAACTGTAATCACCTGATCTGAAAGTGGGATAACTTCTTCATCCCAACTCCTATGAGATTTATTTAACTTCCTGGTTATTCTCCACCACTTTATGTATCAAAATAAAGCTTCTCACAAAGTGATTCATCCTGGTTTGATTGGAACGACGAAGAAGCTGTCCTATTCCCAAACTGGGAAACTGGAATCACCTGATTTGAAAGTGGGATAACTTCTTCTTGCCAACTCCTATGAGATTTATTCAACTTCCTGGTGATTCTCCACCACTTTATGTATCCAAATCAAGCTTCTCACAAAGTGATTCATCCTGGTTTGATTGGAACGACGAAGAAGCTGTCCTATTCCCAAACTGGGAAACTGGAATCACCTGATTTGAAAGTGGGATAACTTCTTCTTGCCAACTCCTATGAGATTTATTCAACTTCCTGGTGATTCTCCACCACTTTATGTATCCAAATCAAACTTCTCACAAAGTGATTCATCCTGGTTTGATTGGAACGACGAAGAAGCTGTCCTATTCCCAAACTGGGAAACTGGAATCACCTGATTTGAAAGTGGGATAACTTCTTCTTTCCAACTCCTATGAGATTTATTCAACTTCCTGGTGATTCTCCACCACTTTATGTATCCAAATCAAGCTTCTCACAAAGTGATTCATCCTGGTTTGATAGGAACGACGAAGAAGCTGTCCTATTCCCAAACTGGGAAACTGGAATCACCTGATTTGAAAGTGGGATAACTTCTTCATCCCAACTCCTATGAGATTTATTCAACTTCCTGGTGATTCTCCACCACTTTATGTATCCAAATTAAGCTTCTCACAAAGTGATTCATCCTGGTTTGATTGGAACGACGATGAAGCTGTGCTATTCCCAAACTGGGAAACTGGAATCACCTGATTTGAAAGGGGGATAACTTCTTCTTGCCAACTCCTATGAGATTTATTCAACTTCCTGGTGATTCTCCACCACTTTATGTATCCAAATCAAGCTTCTCACAAAGTGATTCATCCTGGTTTGATTGGAACGACGATGAAGTTGTGCTATTCCCAAACTAGGAAACTGGAATCACCTGATTTGAAAGGGGAATAACTTCTTCATCCCAACTCCTATGAGATTTATTCAACTTCCTGGTTATTCTCCACCACTTTATGTATCAAAATCAAGCTTCTCACAAAGTGATTCATCCTGGTTTGATTGGAACGACGAAGAAGCTGTCCTATTCCCAAACTGGGAAACTGGAATCACCTGATTTGAAAGTGGGATAACTTCTTCTTTCCAACTCCTATTAGATTTATTCAACTTCCTGGTGATTCTCCACAACTTTTTGTATCCAAATCAAGCTTCTCACAAAGTGATTCATCCTGGTTTGATTGGAACGACGATGAAGCTGTGCTATTCCCAAACTGGGAAACTGGAATCACCTGATTTGAAAGTGGGATAACTTCTTCATCCCAACTCCTATGAGATTTATTCAACTTCCTGGTGATTCTCCACCACTTTATGTATCAAAATCAAGCTTCTAAAAAAGTGATTCATCCTGGTTTGATTGGAACGACGAAGAAGCTGTACTTTTCCCAAACTGGGAAACTGGAATCACCTGATTTGAAAGTGGGATAACTTCTTCTTGCCAACTCCTATGAGATTTATTCAACTTCCTGGTGATTCTCCACCACTTTATGTATCCAAATCAAGCTTCTCACAAAGTGATTCATCCTGGTTTGATTGGAACGACGAAGAAGCTGTCCTATTCCCAAACTGGGAAACTGGAATCACCTGATTTGAAAGTGGGATAACTTCTTCTTTCCAACTCCTATGAGATTTATTCAACTTCCTGGTGATTCTCCACCACTTTATGTATCCAAATCAAGCTTCTCACAAAGTGATTCATTCTGGTTTGATTGGAACGACGAAGAAGCTGTCCTATTCCCAAACTGGGAAACTGGAATCACCTGATTTGAAAGTGGGATAACTGTTGAGTTGAGTTGAGTATAAGTGTGAAGCAAGTGAGGAGTTGAGACTAAGGAGATGAGTTGAAGCTTGGGAAGGTTTGGGCAAGGTCCGTACAAGTCCGTACAATCCGTACATGACCGTACACATGAAGATGGGTGAAACCTTGACAAGGGTAAAGAAGTTACTTGCGGTAACTTAGGTGAAGGGAAGGAACTTACCTGGATGCATCAGACCGTTTAGGGATAAGGTAGAGCGCGCCTTGACAGGCTGGAACAGCTGGAAAGGCAAGAGCATCTCGGTCCAAGATGCTAGATGCTCCGCGCATGTGGAGAAGCTAATTGGCTAGTCCAAATGAGCTTATCCTCTCCTGATTGACCTCACATGCTTTAGTCTTCTCTTGATTTCGAAAACCCTTGTATGCTCACACTATATATTGTAACTCATGTCCTTAATGAAAGATTAGACAGTTCTAAACAATCTTTCTCTTTACTCATTTCATCATGATTCTCCATTAGCCTCTAATCAGTCTCTTAAATCTCTTATTCTCTTCCTTAATCTTATTCTAAACTCAGATTAATCTTTATATTCCTAAAAGTCATATGGTATCAGAGCCAGGTTGATTAGAATCTGAGTTCTTTGGTAGCTCTCTTAAAGATTCAAGGTTGAAATCTTTGAGAGGTCTAGTGAGTGCGTTGAAGGTTTCTTTTGTTGAACTGAAGAGAAGATGGAGCTTGTACAATGATAGGGCAAGCTCTAGAAGATGTCTAGAAGAGTTCAATCAAGCTTCAGAAGTGTTCTGAAGAAGTTATCTTGTGAAGATAAGTCTAGGAAAGACTTAGACTGATCATGTGAGGGCTTTGAAGGAGTTAGAGAGAAGATGGAAGTGTGGTGCAAAGATAGGGCCAAGTCCAGGAGGGACTTAGAAGAGTATTTGGGCGAGTGTGCAAACTTAGGGACTGGCTGTACGGATTTGGTACGGACGTTGTACGGACCGTACGGATCCGTACGGACCGAGACATCCCAAAAGTTCACCAGTCAACCATTTGAGCACATTTGAAGTTGGTGCAAAAATAGGGCACTGGTGAAACTCTTAAGAGAAGAAGACAAAGGAGAGGCTGGCGAGTGACAGGCTAGAAAGGAGAGTCTCTTGCTGTAAAGTAAAAGCAAAAGGAGACCATGTATCTAGCAAAAGAAGTGGGCAGATTCATGGGAGCCTTTAGCTAGCCAATAAGGAGCCAGCCTTCCCTTGACCAGATTCAAATGGACCAATTATCCATCAGGAACAGCACAGCCACGACCAAGACCATCTCTCCATCTCATCCATTCATTTAAATTCAAGTTATAACAGCCCTTAGATTTAGGTTTATGATTGCAAGTTGTAAAGAGCATATATAAGCTCATAAGTGATGTTTTGTAACTCTTAAGTGAGTAAGGGGGTTTCCCTTCTCCTTCTCTAATCTGAAACACTTTCTTAGTCTCTCTAGTCTCTCATCCTGAATCTCTATACACGTTCTCAGTCTTGTTACTAATCTCTTAAACACTTAGACACACCAACACTCATCAAACTTCCTTTCTCTCAAATCGCTTCCAAGCTCTCTCTCTTTACCCATTTGGGTTTCATACACACATACAACCTGAGTACTCTTAAATCTCATATCTTTGAAGTTCCAAGCTCAAGGTCGACTCTTTGTGACTTGGTGATACTTTGAGGGTTCATTTGAGGACTCAAGAGTGAAGGTGTGTTCTGGAGAGCTGCGTGAGTTCTCAGTACAAGATCTAGTCATTTGTTCATGTTGAACTGAAGAGAAGATGGAGCTTGTACAATGATAGGGCAAGCTCTAGAAGATGTCTAGAAGAGTTCAATCAAGCTTCAGAAGTGTTCTGAAGAAGTTATCTTGTGAAGATAAGTCTAGGAAAGACTTAGACTGATCATGTGAGGGCTTTGAAGGAGTTAGAGAGAAGATGGAAGTGTGGTGCAAAGATAGGGCCAAGTCCAGGAGGGACTTAGAAGAGTATTTGGGCGAGTGTGCAAACTTAGGGACTGGCTGTACGGATTTGGTATGGACGTTGTACGGACCGTACGGATCCGTACGGACCGAGACATCCCGAAAGTTCACCAGTCAACCATTTGAGCACATTTGAAGTTGGTGCAAAAATAGGGCACTGGTGAAACTCTTAAGAGAAGAAGACAAAGGAGAGGCTGGCGAGTGACAGGCTGGAAAGGAGAGTCTCTTGCTGTAAAGTAAAAGCAAAAGGAGACCATGTATCTAGCAAAAGAAGTGGGCAGATTCATGGGAGCCTTTAGCTAGCCAATAAGGAGCCAGCCTTCCCTTGACCAGATTCAAATGGACCAATTATCCATCAGGAACAGCACAGCCACGACCAAGACCATCTCTCCATCTCATCCATTCATTTAAATTCAAGTTATAACAGCCCTTAGATTTAGGTTTATGATTGCAAGTTGTAAAGAGCATATATAAGCTCATAAGTGATGTTTTGTAACTCTTAAGTGAGTAAGGGGGTTTCCCTTCTCCTTCTCTAATCTGAAACACTTTCTTAGTCTCTCTAGTCTCTCATCCTGAATCTCTATACACGTTCTCAGTCTTGTTACTAATCTCTTAAACACTTAGACACACAAACACTCATCAAACTTCCTTTCTCTCAAATCGCTTCCAAGCTCTCTCTCTTTACCCATTTGGGTTTCATACACACATACAACCTGAGTACTCTTAAATCTCATATGGTATCAGAGCCAGGTTCATTAGAACTTGGTTCCAGCTTCTGCTAAGCTCAAAGCTCACTCCCATGCCATTTCCAAACCAAGAAGAAGCTTCATGGTCATTTGGCTGTTCAACCTCTTCAAGAAGAAGGTGTGCTCATCAATGGCGTCCAGAAGCTGTTCTTGGTCGTTCTCCACTCTCTCATGGTCGTCCTGAAGAAAGAAGGCCATTGGAAGCATGTCCAAGCCATTCCCATTCACTGTCCAAGAAGAAAGGTGAAAGCTTTCAACTTGTACCTGGTATGGCGACTCAAAAATGAAGAGAGGAGGTGTCTTAGGCATGGTGGGTTCAAGAGAAAGGTCCATGAAAGAAGGAGATGTAGGAGTTGACACCAACAGCTCGGATCTTCCCATGTACTAAGGAGTTTCAAGGAACTAACACTAGTTCCTTGGCTGTAAGGAAATCTCTTTCTCTTGTATAAAGCTTGAGTGTATGAACAGGTTGTGATGTTGTGATGTGATTGGAAACCTGAGGATTGTTTAAAAGATTGCTAAAATGAAGTTGCTTTAGAATCTGTCCCAGGATACTTTAAGAGTCTTGTTTGGGTATTGAAATTGTTTAGTATGCTTAGCTCCGGTTCATAGTGATGCTTGTTGTGATTAATTAAATCTGCTTGCATACATGGAGTGAAACCGAATTTAAAGCTGTTGCATATAGTCTTGTGGCTGTCTTACATTGAAGTATTAGATTCATGTCTAAGTACTGAGTAAAGAAGCTCTTAAGAGTGCCTAAGTAACTTGTCTTGAATCTGTTAGGATCTTACTTGTACTTAGAGATTTAGCTTGCAAAGAATAGAACTTGATAATGCCTTGTGTCTATCTGTTGCATTGCTTGTGATATTGGGAATCAAACTTGATAATTTATTAATCAAGATTTGACATCAATACTATTGAAAATGGTTAAATGCTTAATGTCAGTTCTAAATTAACTTGTCTTGTTAAGATGATAGATTATATTATCTAATCATGCTTGCTTTCATGAGTTAGAAACTGATTAAGATTAATGCATACTGCCTTGTATTGTTGCATTTAGATTAAAATCTAAGTTGCATAAAATTGCCTAAATACTTTGACTTGAATCTGATAAGGTCTTGCTTAGTATTTAGAGAATGGTTGCTTGCATAGATAAGAACTTGACATTGTCTTGATTCTATCTAATGTTATAAAGCTTGAGACATTGGTGATCAAACTTGATGAAGTCAAGGATTGATCCCAATGCAATTGTGACTTATCTTTGCTAGAGTTTGAGTGATGTTTCAGGTTCACAAAAGGTGTTCCTAGTTCATCATCAAATCCGAGTTGAAAGAGAAAGAATGATGCCCATTGTGTGTACAATGGAGAAGTGTTACAAAAAGGGAGAAGCACAGATGGTTGTAAAACTCACTGGTGTTCTTCTCCTTAACATTGCAAGTACCTGAAGAAGAAGCTAACCGGGTCTAGGCAGTGGCGTGCCTATTCAAGAGGGTGCTCAAACTAAGACAGAGCACTCTTGGCTGTGTGAAGAAGAAGGCTACTCTATCAAGGCGGCTTCTATTGTGAGGTGATTGAAGAAGTAGCTGAAGCATCCACAAGCATTCCATCATGGTGGCAAATTCAGAAGGGTGATTGCAATAAGAGAAGAAGAAGAAGTGAGGATTCAAGTGGCAACGACCACTCCTCATCACCTTAAACAAGGGAGTAAACCTAGTCTCATCTATCTTAATATGTCTTGATAGGTTTATCTCCTGATTATACTATGTGCTTTTCCTAATTCCATTAAGAGTTTATAGCTTCTAAGTAGAATGTCTAGGCTAATTGCACTGAGATTGTTTTGCTGCTGCATTGTCTTATTGATAGTAAGTAATGTCTAGAGTCCCAGAATCTCATGTTCTGTTTATTGCATTGTCTTGAGTGTTGTCATAGCTTGAATCATCATGAATGTGTTGTAGAATTGAGTAGAATGTCTCTGCTGCTTGCATCATGATTGATAAGTTATTTTGCATACTAAGCATATCTCATACTGTCTAAGTTCAATCCTAGTGTTATCTGATGCTATTGCCTATGTTTAATCCATCAATGAAAGTCTTGCATCAATTAGAAATTGTCTAAGTTGCTTGCATCATTGGTTCTGATTGAAACTGTTGTGCAGAGCTTTAATATTACTCATGGATTGAACCTGTTGCATTCATATAGCTAATGCTTTAAGATTGTGCATTCATGTAGTAATGCATTTAAAAATGAGCCTAAATTGCAAATGTACTGATATAAGCTTTGCATTTAGAGAACTGTATAGAACTTGCATTGTCATTGTTAGAAATTGAAATCTGCTTGTCTTGACTCAGTCCAGTTCTGATTGTTGCTATGCCATAGTTAAATCCATCAGTGATGTCTTATAAGCATTTAGTAGTATGTCTAAGCTACTTGAATCATTGGCTTTGATAAAACTAGTGAGCATAAGCATGAATTGAGTCACTCTTGTCGTCTTGATTGCATAAGTATCATCTAGACTTGTGTTCCATTTGGATTGAATCTGTTTCATTCATATAGTTAGTGTGTAACCTAATGCATTCATCTATTGTTGAAAAAAAAAAAAAAAAACAAAACTGAATTGATTGTCTTTGCTTGATTGTCTTGATTGTCTAGCTTGTTTCAAGTATCCTATATTATTGTGGCATTGGTGATCAAACAGGATGGATAATCTTGGTTTGATCCCAATGGGATGATCTGATCTTGCATTGAGTTGTGGTGGTGTTAGGTACACAAGGAATGTGATACATGAAACTCGCCAACAACCAAGAATGTAAAGACAAAGATCTTGTGCCATTGCATATCATCACTAGGACATGTTAGTCCATAATCTACAGGAAGTGTAGTGTGATTGAGTATGCAATGAGAGATGGCCATTGCATAATACCATTGGACATATCTAGTCCTTAGTCTACAGGAAGTGTAGCATGGGTCATTATGCAATGAGAGGCGTGTCTTGTGAGACTCTCTATGGTGATTCAAACACCCTAATTCCTGGTTAAGGAAGAGAGAAAACTCACAAGAAGAAAGCTATCATAAAAGATGATAGTTATTAGACCATGGAGATGCATAGGATCATCACAAGCTTAGCTCCTTCTAGTCTTGGTTCTAAGCTTGAGGGGGAGTCTTAATGCATATGATCCATGGTCAGTAACAAGTCTTTGCAAAGGCTTCTACAAGGATCATCAACCGGACCAAGATAGTGGCGTGTCTAGGCAAGAGGCTGTTCAGAGCAGTCTTGGCGAGTGAAGAAGAACGCTCTCCATCAATGCGGCTTCAATGAGAGGTGATTGAGGAGAAGCTGATGAATCCATTCTGCCTTTCCAAGAAGTTGGTGATGCCATGAAGATGGTGCATTGGCCGAGTTAGGAAACTCACAAAAACACAAGGGAAGTTCCCTTAGACTTTTAAAACCTTTTTATTCATCTTATTCATTGCTTGTGCTTGAAAAGATACGTAAAATGATTATGATTGAATTGTGAGATTGTGTGCATCAAGTGTGATGCAGGATATTCATTTTCTTGTTTTTGATAGGTACTGATGCACCTTTGGGATAATGTATCAGGTACCATTGCTTGAGCCTCACTAAAGGTGTTCCTGGTCATTTCTAGCTTCTCTAAGGTGGCTGTGAAGTCTGTTGAGAGGGGGAGATTCAAACCAGTTCTATGAAGAGGGAAAGCCGTGTGTGAAGTGTTGATCAACCTCACTGGTGTTTTGAAGATGATCTGGTCGTGTCCTAGCTTCTCTAAGATGGCTGAGAAGTCAGTTGAGAGGGGGAGACTTCAAACCGGTTCCATGAAGAGGTGAAGCTGAAGTGTGAAGTGTGCGCAAAGCTGTGAAGAGTTGCTGCACCTATTAGGCCGTGATCCAGAGCTTCTTGTGTCCAACCACACTGGTTCTAAGGCACAAGAGCTCACTGGCCAATCCCTAGGCTTTGGAGAGCTCTACTCTTTTTCCCTTGCAAGGTTTTGTCCCAATGGGTTTTCCTTGTAAGGTTTTTAATGAGGGAGACTCTTCAGAGTTCCAAGCTTGGCTTAGGATCTCCTAAAGTCAAGCTTGAGGGGGAGTGTTGAACTGAAGAGAAGATGGAGCTTGTACAATGATAGGGCAAGCTCTAGAAGATGTCTAGAAGAGTTCAATCAAGCTTCAGAAGTGTTCTGAAGAAGTTATCTTGTGAAGATAAGTCTAGGAAAGACTTAGACTGATCATGTGAGGGCTTTGAAGGAGTTAGAGAGAAGATGGAAGTGTGGTGCAAAGATAGGGCCAAGTCCAGGAGGGACTTAGAAGAGTATTTGGGCGAGTGTGCAAACTTAGGGACTGGCTGTACGGATTTGGTACGGACGTTGTACGGACCGTACGGATCCGTACGGACCGAGACATCCCAAAAGTTCACCAGTCAACCATTTGAGCACATTTGAAGTTGGTGCAAAAATAGGGCACTGGTGAAACTCTTAAGAGAAGAAGACAAAGGAGAGGCTGGCGAGTGACAGGCTGGAAAGGAGAGTCTCTTGCTGTAAAGTAAAAGCAAAAGGAGACCATGTATCTAGCAAAAGAAGTGGGCAGATTCATGGGAGCCTTTAGCTAGCCAATAAGGAGCCAGCCTTCCCTTGACCAGATTCAAATGGACCAATTATCCATCAGGAACAGCACAGCCACGACCAAGACCATCTCTCCATCTCATCCATTCATTTAAATTCAAGTTATAACAGCCCTTAGATTTAGGTTTATGATTGCAAGTTGTAAAGAGCATATATAAGCTCATAAGTGATGTTTTGTAACTCTTAAGTGAGTAAGGGGGTTTCCCTTCTCCTTCTCTAATCTGAAACACTTTCTTAGTCTCTCTAGTCTCTCATCCTGAATCTCTATACACGTTCTCAGTCTTGTTACTAATCTCTTAAACACTTAGACACACAAACACTCATCAAACTTCCTTTCTCTCAAATCGCTTCCAAGCTCTCTCTCTTTACCCATTTGGGTTTCATACACACATACAACCTGAGTACTCTTAAATCTCATATCTTTGAAGTTCCAAGCTCAAGGTCGACTCTTTGTGACTTGGTGATACTTTGAGGGTTCATTTGAGGACTCAAGAGTGAAGGTGTGTTCTGGAGAGCTGCGTGAGTTCTCAGTACAAGATCTAGTCATTTGTTCATGTTGAACTGAAGAGAAGATGGAGCTTGTACAATGATAGGGCAAGCTCTAGAAGATGTCTAGAAGAGTTCAATCAAGCTTCAGAAGTGTTCTGAAGAAGTTATCTTGTGAAGATAAGTCTAGGAAAGACTTAGACTGATCATGTGAGGGCTTTGAAGGAGTTAGAGAGAAGATGGAAGTGTGGTGCAAAGATAGGGCCAAGTCCAGGAGGGACTTAGAAGAGTATTTGGGCGAGTGTGCAAACTTAGGGACTGGCTGTACGGATTTGGTATGGACGTTGTACGGACCGTACGGATCCGTACGGACCGAGACATCCCGAAAGTTCACCAGTCAACCATTTGAGCACATTTGAAGTTGGTGCAAAAATAGGGCACTGGTGAAACTCTTAAGAGAAGAAGACAAAGGAGAGGCTGGCGAGTGACAGGCTGGAAAGGAGAGTCTCTTGCTGTAAAGTAAAAGCAAAAGGAGACCATGTATCTAGCAAAAAAAGTGGGCAGATTCATGGGAGCCTTTAGCTAGCCAATAAGGAGCCAGCCTTCCCTTGACCAGATTCAAATGGACCAATTATCCATCAGGAACAGCACAGCCACGACCAAGACCATCTCTCCATCTCATCCATTCATTTAAATTCAAGTTATAACAGCCCTTAGATTTAGGTTTATGATTGCAAGTTGTAAAGAGCATATATAAGCTCATAAGTGATGTTTTGTAACTCTTAAGTGAGTAAGGGGGTTTCCCTTCTCCTTCTCTAATCTGAAACACTTTCTTAGTCTCTCTAGTCTCTCATCCTGAATCTCTATACACGTTCTCAGTCTTGTTACTAATCTCTTAAACACTTAGACACACAAACACTCATCAAACTTCCTTTCTCTCAAATCGCTTCCAAGCTCTCTCTCTTTACCCATTTGGGTTTCATACACACATACAACCTGAGTACTCTTAAATCTCATATGGTATCAGAGCCAGGTTCATTAGAACTTGGTTCTATGAGATTAAGAGATCCTTAGAGTAATCAGAATAAGGAGAGTGTTTAAGAAGTGATTAAGAGAAGTTTGTGAAAGATTAAGTGATTAGATAGAGCCGTTTAGAGTCTAAGAGATAATCATAGTGTCTAAGAGATTAGAGAGGCTCGAACTGAATGATCTTATTAATGAGTGAGGTTACATATTTATATGGAAAGCATAAGGGTTTACAAGAGGCGAAATGGACACTATTGAAGCATGTAGAGTCAAGGTTGCTTTCCGGATGATTGGATGATAAGGCTCACACGCTTTGCCTCTTTACAGCCTGTTCCAGCCTGGCACGCTCTTCCCTTATCCACTCAACGGTCTGATCCCTTCTCCTTAAGCTCCCAAGGTAACATTTCCTTGTTACCGTTTCACTTGGCCGAGTTGGGTAAGTTTTGATCGCGGCCATTGGTACGGACGGTACGGCCATGTACGGCCTTGTACGGCCGTCCGTACCATTCACACCAAAACCCCCTAAGCTTCTCCATCTCTTCTCCTCTTCAACTCCTCTTCTCTCCATACCAATATAATCAACTCAACTCAACACTCCCCCTCAAGCTTAGCTTTGTGAAAGCCTAAGCTTGGATAGCTACAAGATCTTCCTCATTAAAAACCTCACCAAAGAAAACCCAATGGGATAAAACTTTGATGAGGGAAAAAGAGTAAAGACCTTGCAGCTAAGGGGATTAGCTCCTTCTCTTCCCAAGATCTATGAGTCCCAATCTGATGTGAATGGACTCCATAGTCTTTTGCCTTGCAGCCTTGGTGAACACATCCGCTAGCTGATCTTCACTCCTTGTATAGCATGGCAAGATCACCCCTAGCACAATCATCTGTCTCACCTTGTGGCAATCAACTTCAATGTGCTTGGTCCTCTCATGAAACACCGAGTTGGATGCAATGTGGATGGCAGCTTGATTGTCACAATGCATTGTCATTGGAGTTGCTTGATCAATCTCCAAGTGCTTCAAGATGCCTTTGATCCATACCAACTCATTGGTAAGCTTCAGCATGGCTCTATACTCGGCTTCTGCACTTGAACATGACACTACCTTCTGCTTCTTGCTCTTCCAAGTCACCAAGTTGCCTCCAATGAATGTGCAATAGCCTGTGGTTGATCTCCTGTCTGCTCTATCACCAGCCCAATCCGCATCACAGTATCCCACCACTTCAGTGCTTCCATTGCAGCCCATCCATACTCCTTGATCAGGTGAGCCGTTGAGATACATCAAGATCCTCTCCACCATGCGCCAATGATGTTCCTTAGGTACTTGCATGTGTTGACTCACCTGATTCACAGCAAAACAAATGTCAGGTCTAGTTATAGTAAGATAAATCAATTTGCCAACTAGTTTTCTATAGAGTTTAGGATCCTGATAAGGTTTGCTGTCTTCAATCTCCCCCTCTCGTGGGACTTTGTAGCCATCCTCCATAGGCATCCTTGCTGTCTTGCCACCATAAGCACCTGCACCTTTCAAAAGATCAAGTGTATACTTCCTTTGAGACATGAACAAACCTTCCTTGGATCTACATATCTCAATTCCAAGGAAGTATTTCATTTCTCCCAAGTCTTTAATCTCAAACATGGATTTAAGAAACTCCTTGGTTGCTATGATACCTTCCTTATCACTCCCTGTGATAATGATATCATCAACATACACAAGGAGAGCAATCATACCTGAGGGAGTAGTGAGTGTGAAGAGGGTGTGATCTAGTTCAGACTTCTTGAAGCCTCGGCCATTCAGAGTAGTGCTCAACTTGTTGTACCAAGCTCTTGGTGATTGCTTCAGCCCATAGATAGCTTTCTTCAGTCTTAACACATTCCCTCTCTTCACTAAGTGTTCAAGGCCTGGAGGTGGATGCATATACACTTCATCCTCAAGTTCACCTTGTAGAAATGCATTCTTCACATCCATTTGCCATAACCCCCATCCAAGATTCACAGCCAAGCTTAGTACAATCCGGATTGTGTGTAGTTTAGCTACTGGTGCAAAGGTTTCTATGTAATCTTCTCCATAAGTTTGAGTGAAACCTCTTGCAACTAGCCTTGACTTCTTCCTCTCAATCTTTCCATCCGCTTTGTACTTGATTGTGAATATCCATCTACTGGTCACAGCCTTCTTCCCTTTTGGTAACTCACTTTCATACCATGTATCATTCTTGATCATAGCTCCTGCCTCAGCTCCAACTGATTCCTTCCATTCTTTATCCATGATTGCTTCTTCATAGCTTCTTGGGATGTAGTTCTCATCTAAGTTAACCATGAAGGCGCAATGTTCTTCTGGATACTGAGCAAAGGAGCACACGGCTTGAGAAGGATGCTCCACAGCTTGGGCATTGTAGTACACTCTCGTGTTTACCCAGCTAGAAGGATCCTTCCTTATCCTTGTACTCCTTCTTAGTGGCTGCACAACCGGTTCTTCTTCCTGTTGTTCTTCTACCACTTCATCTTGAGAAGGTGTTGTTTGCCTCACACCATGATCATGACCATGACCATCAGAGCCTATGCTCTCTTCTCCTTCATTCTCTACTCCTCCTTCATCCTGGTTAGTCTCTTGCATAGGTTCCTCATGCTCTTCTCCTCCCTCATGATCAAGGTGGGATGGTGAACCACTTCAGGAGGTGTAGTTGCGTGATTCCTTGGATCCTGGGATGTACTGATTCCAAGACCTTCAAGGATGATCCGCAAGGTGGTTGCCTTGTCTGATGTTAAGTCCTTCAGGTCTTCTTGGTTCTTTTCTTCATAGTATCCTCTATCTTCCAAGAACTTCACATCTCTAGATACAAGTACTCTCCTTGCTATAGGATCATAGCATTTGTATCCTTTCTGTGTAGCTGAGTATCCTATGAACACAGCCTTGGTACTTCTTGCTTCTAGCTTGTTGATCATCTCTCCTGGTTTGAGTACAAAGCATAGGCATCCAAAGACTCGCAAGTAATCAAGTGCTGGTTTGTACCTGTTCAGAACTTCAAATGGAGCCTTCTCATTCAGAACCTTGGTTGGAGTTCTGTTGATCAAGTAACAAGCAGTGGCAACCGCATCACTCCAAAATCTTTTTGGGACATTACTCTGAAACATAAGTGACCTTGCCACTTCCATGAGATGCCTATTCTTCCTCTCAGCCACTCCATTTTGCTGTGGAGTATACGGACAGCTTGTTTGATGTAGGATCCCATGCTGTGATAGGTGTTGCTTGAATGCATGACTTGTGTACTCTCCTCCATTATCTGATCTCAAAATTTTAATCCTGGCATGATAATGGTTAGTTACATAAGTTTGAAAGTTCCTAAATGCATCAAGTACCCTATCTTTGGTCTGAATTAAGGTTAACCAGGTGTATTTGGATTTTTCATCAATGAATGTGACAAAGTACTTATAACTATCTCTAGATAAGCAAGGAGCAGTCCACACATCTGAATGAATTAGATCAAAGCAATTATCATAAACAGTAGTAGACTTTTGAAACACAGTTCTACAATGCTTGCCTAAAATACAAGCTTCACAATCTTTGTTCTCAAACACAACACCTGGTACCATTAAGTTCAAAGCTTTAACATGAGGGTGTCCTACTCTAGCATGCCACAATGCATTTTTATTCAATAAAGAAGCAGAAGTAAATGAACAACTATAATCAGGAACAGAAGTGAGCTCTTCAAGCATATAGAGGTCTCCCTTAGTCACTCCTTTCCCAATCAATCTGCTGCTCTCAATATCCTGAAACTTCACATCATTAGGACTAAAGATAACATTGCATTGTAAATCATTAGTACATTTCTTCACAGATAATAGGTTTGATGTGAATTCAGGCATGTAAAAGGCTCTAGATTCTTTGTTAAACAACTTAAGCTTTCCTATTCCTCTAATAGGTATCTTATCCCCATTTGCTATCATCACATGCCCATGCGTAGGTTCTATATCTTTAATCAAGTTCTCATCACTTATCATATGATGTGATGCACCAGAATCAACAATCAATGGTTTACCTACTTGTTTAGCATTAAGACATAGATTACTAAGCAATGGATGCATCCTATCAGTTCTAGCAATGTGAGCAGTTCTATACTCATGCCTAGCTTCTAACCGTTCTACTAGTTCTCTAATCAAGTGATCATCCTTGTATGCAATCATAGAGCTCCAAAGGAATAACCATAAGTGTTACCGTTTTCCTTTAGCATTTTGAAGAGAGCATCAAGGTCTGATCTCTTGATGTAGTCATCATTGCTGCGTGAGCTTGAGGCGCCTGTGTAAGCCACCAGAGACTTCCCATTCCCATCATTGCCTCCAAGCCCATCCGCTTCACTCGCCTTGCTGGTACCAGCTCCATTTGAACCTTCAGTCACATTTGCCCTTCCCTCACGCTCCTTCATGAACTTGGCCGGCTTGAGGTGTGGGTGTAGTATCCAGCATTGGCTCTTCTTATGACCATGCTTCTTGCAATGATCACAGTTGCCATTGAACTTCCTGTCCTCATACTTCCCGTGAGATGCCTTGTTTGCTTGTGGAGCCTCGGTTGAGTCCTCATGAGCTGCTTGATTGGCAAGAGAGAGCTCCCCCTTTCCTCCAAACAACCCCATAGATCCCTGCTCCCTTTGGATTTGCGCACATACCTCCTCAAGGTCCGGAAGCTTATCTGACCTTAGCATGTGCTGGATGAGGTGAGTGTAGGCCGGGTTCAGTGTGAGAAGCAACCCAAAGACCTTGTCTTGCTCGCGCCTCTCATTCAACTGATCTGGATCAGTTGTGCTCGGCCTCAGCATCTCCAGCTCTGACCATAAGGACCTGAACCTCCCCAAATGCTTAGTGAACTCCATGTCCTCTTGTGCAAGACGGTTGATCGCTAGCTTTACTTCAAACACACGGCTGAGGTTGGAAATGTTCCCATATACCTTCTTCAGCGTGTCCCACAGCTCCTTGGCTGATTCACAGTAGCTGTAGGCATCCAAGATAGCTGGGTCCAAGGATGCGTGTAGAACCGTCATCACCAGCATGTCTTCTTGTTGCCATTTCTCCACAGCCGCTTCATTGGAGACCTCTTCTTGATCTCCTCCCTGAGTAATGAGTTTCGGAGCCTCCCCTGTTGTGATGTGCCCCCACAAACCCTTACTTCCCACCGCAGTCTTCACCATCCGAGACCACACAAGGTAGTTGCTACCTTTGAAAGTAACCGCTACCTTCATCCTCATGTTCATCCCATGTTCCATCTTTGCTTGACTTGAAAACTTGAATCTTGAATCTCGTACACACCAACCTTGAGTCTAGAATCACGCAAACACACAGAACGTAGCACAGCTTCAACTAGAACGTATCACGGCTTCAACACCTTCAAGGCTACTCGCGTGTAGCTTCAAAGCCGTTTAGCTTGTAACTCTCTAAAGATCAAACCCCAGATTCAAATGAACCTGGCTCTGATACCATATGAGATTAAGAGATCCTTAGAGTAATCAGAATAAGGAGAGTGTTTAAGAAGTGATTAAGAGAAGTTTGTGAAAGATTAAGTGATTAGATAGAGCCGTTTAGAGTCTAAGAGATAATCATAGTGTCTAAGAGATTAGAGAGGCTCGAACTGAATGATCTTATTAATGAGTGAGGTTACATATTTATATGGAAAGCATAAGGGTTTACAAGAGGCGAAATGGGCACTATTGAAGCATGTAGAGTCAAGGTTGCTTTCCGGATGATTGGATGATAAGGCTCACACGCTTTGCCTCTTTACAGCCTGTTCCAGCCTGGCACGCTCTTCCCTTATCCACTCAACGGTCTGATCCCTTCTCCTTAAGCTCCCAAGGTAACATTTCCTTGTTACCGTTTCACTTGGTCGAGTTGGGTAAGTTTTGATCGCGGCCATTGGTACGGACGGTACGGCCATGTACGGCCTTGTACGGCCGTCCGTACCATTCACCCAAAACCCCCTAAGCTTCTCCATCTCTTCTCCTCTTCAACTCCTCTTCTCTCCATACCAATATAATCAACTCAACTCACACAGGTTCCAGCTTCTGCTAAGCTGAAAGCTCACTCCCATGCCATTTCCAAACCAAGAAGAAGCTTCATGGTCATTTGGCTGTTCAACCTCTTCAAGAAGAAGGTGTGCTCATCAATGGCGTCCAGAAGCTGTTCTTGGTCGTTCTCCACTCTCTCATGGTCGTCCTGAAGAAAGAAGGCCATTGGAAGCATGTCCAAGCCATTCCCATTCACTGTCCAAGAAGAAAGGTGAAAGCTTTCAACTTGTACCTGGTATGGCGACTCAAGAATGAAGAGAGGAGGTGTCTTAGGCATGGTGGGTTCAAGAGAAAGGTCCATGAAAGAAGGAGCTGTAGGAGTTGACACCAACAGCTCGGATCTTCCCATGTACTAAGGAGTTTCAAGGAACTAACACTAGTTCCTTGGCTGTAAGGAAATCTCTTTCTCTTGTATAAAGCTTGAGTGTATGAACAGGTTGTGATGTTGTGATGTGATTGGAAACCTGAGGATTGTTTAAAAGATTGCTAAAATGAAGTTGCTTTAGAATCTGTCCCAGGATACTTTAAGAGTCTTGTTTGGGTATTGAAATTGTTTAGTATGCTTAGCTCCGGTTCATAGTGATGCTTGTTGTGATTAATTAAATCTGCTTGCATACATGGAGTGAAACCGAATTTGAAGCTGTTGCATATAGTCTTGTGGCTGTCTTACATTGAAGTATTAGATTCATGTCTAAGTACTGAGTAAAGAAGCTCTTAAGAGTGCCTAAGTAACTTGTCTTGAATCTGTTAGGATCTTACTTGTACTTAGAGATTTAGCTTGCAAAGAATAGAACTTGATAATGCCTTGTGTCTATCTGTTGTATTGCTTGTGATATTGGGAATCAAACTTGATAATTTATTAATCAAGATTTGACATCAATACTACTGAAAATGGTTAAATGCTTAATGTCAGTTCTAAATTAACTTGTCTTGTTAAGATGATAGATTATATTATCTAATCATGCTTGCTTTCATGAGTTAGAAACTGATTAAGATTAATGCATACTGCCTTGTATTGTTGCATTTAGATTAAAATCTAAGTTGCATAAAATTGACTAAATACTTTGACTTGAATCTGATAAGGTCTTGCTTAGTATTTAGAGAATGGTTGCTTGCATAGATAAGAACTTGACATTGTCTTGATTCTATCTAATGTTATAAAGCTTGAGACATTGGTGATCAAACTTGATGAAGTCAAGGATTGATCCCAATGCAATTGTGACTTATCTTTGCTAGAGTTTGAGTGATGTTTCAGGTTCACAAAAGGTGTTCCTAGTTCATCATCAAATCCGAGTTGAAAGAGAAAGAATGATGCCCATTGTGTGTACAATGGAGAAGTGTTACAAAAAGGGAGAAGCACAGATGGTTGTAAAACTCACTGGTGTTCTTCTCCTTAACATTGCAAGTACCTGAAGAAGAAGCTAACTGGGTCTAGGCAGTGGCGTGCCTATTCAAGAGGGTGCTCAAACTAAGACAGAGCACTCTTGGCTGTGTGAAGAAGAAGGCTACTCTATGAAGGCGGCTTCTATTGTGAGGTGATTGAAGAAGTAGCTGAAGCATCCACAAGCATTCCATCATGGTGGCAAATTCAGAAGGGTGATTGCAATAAGAGAAGAAGAAGAAGTGAGGATTCAAGTGGCAACTATGATTTTTATAGAGATCTTTACTCTGATTGTATGTGTGTGTGTATAAACTCAAATAGAGAAAGATTAGAGCTTGTTCTAAGTAATTTAGAAATTGGAATTAATGAGAGTGTATAAAAGACTTAGGAACAAAGATTCAGAGACTAGAGAGACTGAGAGAATAAGAGACTAGAGATTGGTGTTTAGATTCAAGAACAAGACTTAGTTTCATGAAGGAGAAGGGAAACCCCTTACTCACTTAACCTGTTTACAAACGACCATACTAAGCTTTTATATGAGCTTTACAACTTGTATTCCTTTGGAAACCCTAACATGAGAGATCAGATAAGAAGGGTGGAGATCTTCTGGTTTGAATTGGATGATGTAGATTAAGTCTTGGTGCTTTACAATCTCCTTGTATGCGCATGATTGGAGGATGAGAGGAACGGCTAGTAACACTCCACACTTGCCTCATGTATCTGTCCATCTAACTGTCCAGATACATAGTCAGCTGTGTCTCTTCCTTTACAGCTCACGCCAGCCTGTCTTTGACCATCCTACTCCAATTAGAATCAGGCGCCAACTCCATTTGAACTCACACAGCACACAGCATCTTCTTGATGCTCTTTTGATGCTTATCTTTAACCCAGACTTTGTACTCTTATCTTGGGACGTTCCATGGCTGTACGGTCATGTCACTGCCGTACACCAACGCCCTATCTTGCACCATCATCCATCAACTCCCAAACTCCTCCAAAGTTCTCCCAACTTTGATTCTATTCCTTCTAAATCATTATCTCTTCTTTATATCAGCTTCTCATCACTTCTGAAGCTTGATTGAACTCTTCTGGATATGTTCTAGAGCTTGCCCTATTATTGTACAAGCTCTATCTTCTCTTCAGTTCAACACTCCCCCTCAAGCTTGACTTTAGGAGATCCTAAGCCAAGCTTGGAACTCTGAAGAGTCTCCCTCATTAAAAACCTTACAAGGAAAACCCATTGGGACAAACCTTGCAAGGAAAAAAGAGAGAGCTCTCCAAAGCCTAGGGATTGGCCAGTGAGCTCTTGTGCCTTAGAACCAATATGGTTGGACACAAGAAGCTCTGGATCACGGCCTAATAGATGCAGCAACTCTTCACAGCTTTGCGCACACTTCACATTTCAGCTTCACCTCTTCATGGAACCGGTTTGAAGTCTCCCCCTCTCAACTGACTTCACAGCCATCTTAGAGAAGCTAGGACACGACCAGATCATCTTCAAAACACCAGTGAGGCTGATCAATACTTCACACACGGCTTGCCCTCTTCATAGAACTGGTTTGGATCTCCCCCTCTCAACAGACTTCTCAGCCATCTTAGAGAAGCTAGGAACTGACCAGGAACATCTTTAGTGAGGCTCAAGCAATGGTACCTGATACATTATCCCAAAGGTGCATCAGTACCTATCAAAAAACAAGAAAATGAATATCCTGCATCACATTTGATGCAAACAATCTCACAATTCAAAATGAATATCCTGCATCACACTCGATGCACACAATCTCACAATTCAATCATAATCATCTTAAGTATCTTTTCAAGCACAAGTAATGAATAAGATGAATGAAAAAGATTGAAAAGAGTTTTAAAAGTCTAAGGGAACTTCCCTTGTGTTTTTGTGAGTTTCCAAACTCGGCCAATGCATCATCTTCATGGCATCATCAACTTCTTGGAAAGGCAGAATGGATTCATCAGCTTCTCCTCAATCACCTCTCATTGAAGCCGCATTGATGGAGAGCCTTCCTCCTCACTCGCCAAGGCTGCTCTGAACAGCCTCTTGCCTAGACACGCCACTGACTTGGTCCGGTTGATGATCCTTGTAGAAGCTTTTGCAAAAGACTTGTTACTGACCATGGATCATATGCATTAAGACTCCCCCTCAAGCTTAGAACCGAGACTAGAAGGAGCTAAGCTTGTGATGATCCTATGCATCTCCATGGTCTAATAATTATCATCTTTCATGATAGCTTTCTTCTTGTGAGTTTACTCTCTTCCTTAACCAGGAACTAGGGTGTTTGAATCACCATAGAGAGTCTCACAAGACACACCTCTCATTGCATAATGACCCATGCTACACTTCCTGTAGACTAAGGATTAGATATGTCCAATGGTATTATGCAATGGCCATCTCTCATTGCATACTCAATCACACTACACTTCCTGTAGATTATGGACTAACATGTCCTAGTGATGATATGCAATGGCACAAGACCTTTGTCTTTATATTCTTGGTTGTTGGTGAGTTACATGTATCCCATTCCTTGTGTACCTAACACCACCACAACTCAATGCAAGATCAGATCATCCCATTGGGATCAAACCAAGATTATCTATCCTGTTTGATCACCAATGCCACAATAATATATAATACTTGAAACAAGCTAGACAATCATGCAAAGACAATCAATTCAGTTTGGTTTTTTTTTTTTTTTTTTAAATGCAACAATAGATGACAGCATTAGGTTACACACAAACTATATGAATGAAACAGATTCAATCTAAATGGAACACAAGTCTAGATGATACTTATGCAATCAAGGCAACAAGAGTGACTCAATTCATGCTTATGCTCACTAGTTTTATCAAAGCCAATGATTCAAATAGCTTAGACATACTTCTAAGTGCTTATAAGACATCACTGATGGATTTAACTATGGCATAGCAACAATCAGAACTGGACGAGTCAAGACAAGTAGATTTCAATCTCTAATAATGACAATGCAAGTTCTATTTTTAAGTTCTCTAAATGCAATGCAAGCTTATCAGTACATTTGATATTTAGGCTCATTTTTAAATGCATTACTATATGAATGCACAATCTTAAAGCTTTAGCTATGTGAATGCAACAGGTTCAATCCATGAGCAATATTACGGCTATGCACAACAGTTTCAATCAAAACCAATGATGCAAACAACTTAGACAATTTCTAATTGATGCAAGACTTTCATTGATGGATTAAACATAGACAATAGCATCAGATAACAATAGGATTGAACTTAGACAGTATGAGATATGCTTATGTATATGACATTTAGGAATGTAAAAGATTATCTGAGTTTAGAAAGGATTAAAGAAGGAGAATAAGAGATTAAGAGACAACTTAGAGACTAAATGGAGAATCATAGTGAAATGAGTAAAGAGAAGGATTGTTTAGAACTGTCTAATCTTTATTAAGGGATGAGATTACATATATATAGGTCCATACACTTAGGGTTTCGAAATCATAAAGCTAAGTAAGCATGTAGAGTCAAAGAGGAGCCTAAGCTTTAATTTGAACCGGCCAATGAGTGTCTTCACACGTTTGGAGCATCTTCTTGATCCAAGACTAGATGCTCTTCCTTTCCAGCTCTTGCCAGCCTGTCCTAGCTGTCAAGCCGCGTCTCCCTTATCCTCTCAACGTTCGGATAAGGTCTTGGCCGAGTGTAACTTAAGCTCAGTACATGGGAGTAACTTGGATAGTTACTTTGACCCCTTTTACCTTGTACGGATGATCACTTGTACGGCCTTGTACGGATGATCAACCCATTCCTCCTCTTCACCTCTTTGCTCTCTTATGTTCTCAACTCCTTTGGGCCTTTACCTCAAATGCCTCAACTCATCTAAAACACTCCCCTCAAGCTTAGCTTGTGAAAGCCTAAGCTTGGATAGCTATGAGAATCTTCCTCATTAAAAAACCTACCAAGAAAAACCCATTGGGATAAATATAAACCTTGATAAGGGAAAAAGAGTGGAAAGACCTCACAGCCAAGGGGATC
>NW_026014807.1:0-57562 GCF_020379485.1 Brassica napus | reverse complement strand
ACGAACCAAGTCATACAATCGGAAGTTTCCGGTTCCCCCGTAACCATTCTAATCCTAGATCTATGCAACATTGCTAGTCATACCTTTGCCACAAATCCACGGAGGCTTGTTAGCTCATCGGCCCAGCTACTCTAGCTGAATGAACTCATAGACCAGCTGATCGAGCTGTCACACTCTAACTGAGCTAGGACCGAGCTATGGCCAGCTGCCATATACTGCGTCCAGATCCTTTACACACACAAACAACTCCCTTAGGTACTTAGTCATTCAGCCAACAATCCCCACAGACATAAGTAACCCTTGAGAAGTCTTCAAATAGCTAAGGACATGCATCTGGCCCTTACCGGCTCATGCACTGTCCCACATCCTTTTGCCTTATCAACTTATGATACCAAGTCCAGCTCATGGAATAACAACGCCCATCAGATCCTGAGTTAATCAACCAACCACCCCACATGACCCACAACTGATGAGTCTTCACACGTACCTAACCGGCCATGGAACCATGTCCCAACGAAGCCGATCAGTCCTCCTCTTACCACCGGTGAATCCTTTGATCAATCAGATCAGACACCTTGATCCATCACCTATGGATCAGGTCATCCATCCTTGCCAAAGATCGGATTACACACGGCCTTCTTTAGATAAACACACCGGCCCCATACTTGTGGTCCATGCCACTTAGTACTGGCCTTACTCGCCTCCACGGCTTGCTGCTGGTTCCAAATGAATTGGACCTTGCACCCCACATGGTTCCTCATGTACTAGGATCCCCATGTGTCTCCTCCATGATTCGGATCATTGATTCACACCATGATCAGAACTAACACACACACCATGATCCACCATGGATCACTATCCAATGAGTGGCCTCTAACTTCCATCCCTCATGGATGAGTTAGATCAACTAAGATCCGCCCCTTATCTCAGGGTCCTGGATCCTTAGTTTACATCACAACATATGGTCTTCAAGGGGCGTGCCATACTTGGCCTTAACCGCACCACAAGAGACAGAAACATAACCTTGAAAGTAATTATAAAATCAGTTACCTTATACATGATCTGATTAGATCAAGTGCCTTTCCTTATTATGTTCGGCCATGCTCCTCCAGTGCACGAATCTATCAATCCTTATCACATACCTCCTGTATTGATAAGATCCATTCATGGGTCGCACCCCTGATCCATTCCATGGAACTTCCATGAACCCAGTTTCTACACTGCAACCAACTTCAAGGCTATTCATGCCATTGTGAGGGAAGTCCGGCGTTCTCCCTTCTCTCCTGGGTATTTGCGTGTGTTCCCAAGATACAGGGGAATCCTAGGACGTGTTCATCCGTGGTGAAAACCTACCACAGGGTCGTTCATAACTCCCCTTGCACTTCCATGAAACTGCCCTCCCACACACCTCTCTCCTTAAGGCTGTCTTAGCCTTTGGGAATGAATTCCGGTCATCTACCTTCTTTCCTCACCATTTGCGTGTGTTCTCAGGCCCTGTAGGATGCTTTGGGTGATAACATCACGGATCAAAACCACCAGAAAGTCGTTCATAACTTCCCCCCTTGATCTCTCCCAAAACTGCCTCTTTATGACCTTCACACCACCATGGGTCTTGGATTGGGAATCCGACCAACTATCTGTCTTTTCTCTGTGTTTCTTTGTGTTTCAGGGTGTAGGAGGAAGCCCTGGCTTGCCTGCAAAGGCACGGACATCCCTGCCTTTTATAGAAGAAGGGGCAGTTACCTTTCCAAAGGTTGCACCCTTTCGGTATCATTTCTGCCCATTGATTTAATCAACGGTCCAGATCATACCCATTCGCCTCAGGCAGTTTCCAGACGCCCTGGGCTTGCCAATCCACTCCTGGACAAGTCCAAACAAGCCCACACGGATTTCCCAAGCTCCTGGCTCAATCCCAAGAGCCAACCAGCCCATCGGTACACCCGGGTCGCCCACATGGCCCGGCCACTGTCCAGACCCGGCCCAACTGCCCATGACTTGAACACTCAGTCCAGCTGAGTTGAGCTGATCCCCAGCTGACCCAGCTGAGTGAGCTAGACCATCCAGCTCAGGGAGCTGACCTACACTTCAGTGAGCTACATTAAGCTGCACTACAGTTCACCTAGCTGGTCGAGCTTGCTTACTGCATTGCCCAGCTGTTATACACTGTGTCCAGCTTGCTTCTTTTATCTTCTTCAATTCTTCTAAGTCCCTTGGTCTATTTACAGACCTATACTTAGTTCTCCCATGATCCATTCTGATCACCCACTTCAATCGAGCTTCACCTGGATCTCGTCCAGCTACCAGCTCGCTTGTCCAGCTCCTTTGAGCTTGCATCTGCCTTAATTTAGCTAAGTTCCAGCTACCTGATTCCCTTAAACACGTTTTGGACCATGACACGCTTGTCTTTAGGTCATGTGACCTGACTGGTGCGTCTCCTCGCACTAAAGTCTGCCAGACGATCCTATCCAGGATCAGGGACATGACAGAACTTAGAATGGATTAGATGATTAGAAAAGGGGGGTCTTATGTAGGGACCCTATGAATTGGTGGTGTGGAAACACACGTACTTTTAGATACTGGAGCTACACACAGCTTTGTGAGCCCAGATATGATCGGAAAAGGGTTGTTCCAGATGGAAACGGAGGATGATCCTTGCATAGTGAATGCGGCCGGTGGGAAAGTAATGCATTCATTAGGGCGAGTAAAGGATATCCCAATAGTGATCCAGGATAGAGTTATGCCTATGGATCTGGTTGTGGTCTGCCTTATGAATCATGAGGTGATATTAGGCATGGACAGGCTTGGAAAGAACCGCACCACTCTGGACTGTCACAAAGGAAGGGTGCAGTTTGCGAGTGGGTGTGGGTGTCCGCCAGCACACACATGACGTATGTGGCTGTCCGTCAGCACACACAGGACGTCCATGGCTGTCCGTGTATGTTCGTGTGTGTCTCTGGGTGTCCGCCAGCTTACACAGGACGTTCGTGGCTGTCCGTGGCTGTCTGTCAGCACACACATGACTTCCGTGTGTGTCCGTCAGCACACACAGGACGTCCATGGCTGTCCATCAGTACACATATCAGCACGCTGGTCCTTGGACTCAGCATGCTGGCCCATCCCGAGGACTGTTCGGG
The DNA here is from genome assembly GCF_020379485.1 of Brassica napus. NCBI lineage: Eukaryota > Viridiplantae > Streptophyta > Magnoliopsida > Brassicales > Brassicaceae > Brassica > Brassica napus. Next base: position 54,428 of record NW_026014807.1, on the reverse strand, counting down.
TGATTTCGGCCCACGTGGGCTGTCTGTTCAGGACATCCGTGGGTGTCCGTCAGCACACACAGGACGTCCGTGAGTGTCTGTCAGCACACACAGGACATCTGTGGCAGTCCGTGTGTGTCTGTTTGTGTCCATCAGCACACACAGGACGTCCGTGGCTGTCCATAAGTACACATATCAGCACATTGGTCCTTGGACTCAGCAAGCTGGCCCTTCCCGGGGACTGTTTGGGTGATTTTGGCCAACGTGGGCTGTCTGTTCAGTACACACAGGACGTCCGTGGGTGTCCGCCAGCACACACAGGACGTCTGGGGCTGTCTGTGGTTGTCTGTCAGCACACACAGGACGTCTGTGACTGTCCATGTGTGTTCGTGTGTGTCCGTCCGCACACACAGGACGTTTGTGGGAGTCTATCAGCACACACAGGACGTCCGTTTGTGTCCGTCAGCACACACAGGACGTCCATGTGTGTCCGTCAGCACACACAGGACGTTCGTGGCTGTCCATGTGTGTCCGTGTGTGACCGTCCGCACACACAGGACGTCCGTGGCTGTTCATCAGTATACATATCAGCATGTTGGTCCTTAGACTTAGCACGCTGGCCCTTCTCGTGGACTGTTTGGGTGATTTTGGCCCACGTGGGCTGTCTCTTCAGTACACAGAGGATGTCCGTGGGTGTCCGCCAGCACACACAGGACGTCCGTGCCTGTCCATGCTATATGTCAGCACACACAGGATGTCCGTGGCTGTCTGTGTGTGTCCGTGTCTGTCCGTCAGTTAACACAGGACGTATGTGCCTGTCCATAAGTACACATATCAGAACATTGGTCCTTGGACTCAGCATGCTGACCCTTCCCCTGGACTGTTCGGGTGATTTTGGCCCACGTGGGCTGTCTGTTCAGTACACACAGGACGTCTGTCGGTATCCGTCAGCACACACAGGAAGTCCGTGTGTGTCCGTCAGCACACACAAGATGTACGGGGCTGTCCCTGTGTGTCCGTCAGCACACACAAGACGTCTGTGGCTGTCCATCAGTACACATATCAGCACGTTGGTCCTTGGACTCAGCACATTGACTCTTCCCGTGGACTGTTCGGGTGATTTTGGCCCACGTGGGCTGTCTGTTCAGCACACACAGGACATCTGTGGGCGTCCACCAGCACACACAGGACGTCTGTGTCTGTCCATGTGTGTCTGGGTGTGTCCTTTTGTGTCCGTCAGCACACACAGGACGCCTGTGGCTGTCCATCAGTACACATATCAGCACGTTGGTCCTTGGACTCAGCATGCTGGCCCTTCCCGTGGATTGTTTGGGTGATTTTGGCCCACGTGGGCTGTCTGTTCAGTACACACAGGACCTCAGTGGGGGTCCGCCAGCACACACAGGACGTCTGTCGCTGTCTGTGGCTGTCCGTCAGCACACACAGGACGTCCATGGCTGTCCGTGTGTGTTCGTGTGTGTATGTGGGTGTCCGCCAGCATACACAGGACGTTCGTGGTTGTCCGTGGCTGTCTGTCAACACACAAAGGACGTCTGTGTGTGTCCGTCAGCACACACATGACGTCCATGGCTGTCCATCAGTACACATATCAGCACGCTGGTCCTTGGACTCAGCATGCTGGCCCTTCCCAAGGACTGTTCGGGTGATTTCGGTCCACGTGGGCTGTCTGTTCAGTACACACAGAACATCCGTGGGTGTCCGTCAGCACACACAAGATGTAAGACCCGATCCCGGCCGACTAGGCCGCGGTCGATGCCTCACGTCGCTCAGTCCATACCCGGACCGAACCTCTAAAAATTTTTCCCTTTATTTAAAATATCGCCCATTGGCGAGGGCTAACTCAGATCCTGGTTCAAGACTACCTTAGTCATTCCCTAGCTAGATCCTTTCAACTTATGCACAGCGGAATAGTATCTACTTAACTATTGGTCTATAACCAATATAATACTTGTCTGGTCGAATCACCTCGGCTAATGGTTAGTATACTCAACTACCAGCTAGCTCCAAGGTCAATCCCGAACCCAAATCAAGACATACAAATCTGAGGTTCATTCCCCTAACCATTCTATCTAGATCTATGCAACATTGCTAGATCATACCTTTGCCACATCCACGGAGCTTGTTAGCTCATCGGCCCAGCTGCTCTAGCTGAATGAACTCATAAACCAGCTGATCGAGCTGTCACACTCGAACTGAGCTAGGACCGAGCTATGGCCAGCTGCCATATACTGCGTCCAGCTCCTTTACACACACAAAACAACTCCCTTAGGTACTTAGTCATTCAGCCAACCATCCCCACAGACATAAGTAACCCTTGAGAAGTCTTCAAACAGCTAAGGACATGCATCTGGCCCTTACCAGCTCATGCACTGTCCCACATCCTTTTTTGCCTTATCAACTTATGATACCAAGTCCAGCTCATGGACTAACAATGCCCATCAGATCCTGAGTCAATCAACCAACCACCCCACATGACTCAGAACTGATGAGTCTTCATACTTCCTAATCAGTCATGGAACCATGTCCCACTGAACCTGATTAGTGTTGCTCTTACCACCGGTGCATCCTTTGATCAATCAGATCAGACACCTTGATCCATCATCCAAGGATCAGGTCGTCCATCCTTGCCCATGATCAGGTCACACACGGCCTGCCTTACCAACACCAAGGTTGATAACCAGCAATTCCTTATGATCAATATCATAAGTGACAATATGTTCCAGCACACAAACATATGATCAGATATCCTAACACAAGGATCTGACCCCAATATGCCCTCAGGTGCAATTTCGACCGCAAGCAAACCTGCTCCAAAAATCAATTTCAATTCATGAAATTCATGATAAATCATAACTAAGAGGATGGTCCAATCATATTTCCCAGAACCGGCCTCCATCCCATAGATCTCGGCCAAGATAAGCCAAACCGGCCCAAGGGACCATCTCTAAATCAATCCCTAAAAACTCATTAGGATTCATGATAATTCATGATAAATCTTAACTAAGAGAATGGTCAAGTCAGAATTCCAAGAACCGATCTCGATCCTATGGATCTCGACCTAGAACAGCCCCACCGGCCACCTTGACCATCTCGAAATCAATCAGATAAAAATCCCCAAATACCATGATAATTCATGATAATTCACCACTGAGAGGATTCCAAAGTCAGATCGCCATAAATCCATAAGGAAGTAGGAGATCCGGACTTAGCTGCCAAACCAAGGCCATGGAGGGTTCTTCTGAACCGGCCAAGCCATGGTTCAGTGCTACCATGTCTAATCATCAATATCAATCATAAGAAGAAGAAATAATATGATTAATAATCATAAAACAGAGTAAGGTGTAACTACAGGACCAGATCAGCCCATAGTGTACCAGACTATGTCCAATGGTCTGCAGTCCCCACCTGTTACCTCATCAGGGGCGTCCATGCTCTTCCTAGCAGGCCTTCATCAAACCCTTTTCACATACTTCCAGTATTGATAAGATCTAACCATGGTTCGTGACCATCACTCCTTCCATGGAATTCCATGAAACCAGTTTCTACACTGCATCCACCTTCAAGGCTATTCATGCCATTGTGAGTGAAGTCCGGCCTTCTCCCTTCTCTCCTGGGTGTTTGCGTGTGTTCCCAAGATGCAGAGGAAGCCTAGGACGTGTTCATCAGTGGTGAAAACCTACCACAGGGTCGTTCATAACTCCCCTTGCACTTCCATGAAACTGCCTTTCTACACACATCTGCCCTTAAGGCTGTCTTGGCCTTTAGGAATGAATTCCGGTCATCTACCTTCTCTCCTCACCATTTGCGTGTGTTCTCAGGCCCTGGAGGATGCATTGGGTGATAACATCACGGATCAAAAGCCACCAGAAAGTCGTTCATAACTTTCCCCCTTGATCTCTCCCAAAACTGCCTCTTTATGGCCTTCACACCACCATGGGTCTTGGATTGGGAATCCGACCAACTCTCTGTCTTTTCTCTGTGTTTCTTTGTGTTTCAGGGTGTAGGAGGAAGCCCTGGCGTGCCTGCAAAGGCACGGACTTGCCTTCCTTATATAGGAGAAGGGGTGGTTACTTCTTAACCATTGCATCCCTTCGGTATCATTTCTGGCCATTGATTTAATCAATGGTACAGATTGCACCCTTTCGCCTATGGCAGTTACCACACGCCCTGGAACTGCCAAACCACTCCGGGAAAAGTACAAACAAGGCCCAGACTGATTGCCCACGCCCATGACCCAACCACAAGAGCCCTCGAGCCCATTGGTACACATGGGTCATCCATATGGCCTGGTCACTGTCCAGACCCGAACCAACTGCCCAAGACTCGAACACTCAGTCCAGCTGAGTTGAGCTGATCCCCAGCTGACCCAGCTGATTGAGCTAGTCTATCTAGCTCAGGGAGCTGACACACTCTTCAGTGAGCTACACTGAGCTGCACTACTCTTCACTTAGCTGGTCGAGCTTCCTTACCGCACCGCCCAGCTGCCATACTCTTAGTACACCTTCTTTATACTTGTCTCCTTCTTGGTTTAGCTATCCCTTAGTTTTCTGATGCCCTTAACCTTACTTCCAGGCTATGACACGCTTGTCTTTGGGCCATATGACCATACTGGTGCATCTCCACGCACCGCAGTCCGTTCGGACGATCCTATCCAGAATCAGGGACATGACGCAGGACGTCCGTGGGTGTCTGTCAGCACACACAGGACATCCGTGGCTGTCCGTGTGTGTCCATCAGCACACACAGGACGTCTGTGGCTGTCCATCAGTACACATATCAGCACGTTGGTCCTTGGACTCAGCACGCTGGCCCTTCCCGGGGACTGTTTGTGTAAGACCCGATCCCGGCCGCCTACGCCGCGGTCGATGCCTCACGTCGGTCGGTCCACTTCCTGGCCGAACCTCTTAATTTTTGCCCTTTATTTATAATATCGCCTAAAGGCGAGAGCTAACTTAGATCTTAGCTAAAGACTTCCCTAGTCATTAATAGCCTAGATTCTTTCAACAGATACGTAGCGGATTATTCTCTAGGAAACCATTGGTCTAAAACCAATCTAACACTTGTCTGGTCGAATCACCTTAGCCTTGGTCAGTTTACTCAACTACCAATTAGCTTAAAGGTCCATCCTAAACCCAAACCAAGCCATACGATTCTGAGGTTCCATTCCCCTAAACCATTCTATCTAGATCTACATAAGTAAATGCTATATCATACCTTTGCCACATCTATGGAGCTTATTAGCTCATCGGTCCTCCATTGACTCAAATTGATCTTGCTTGACAGCTGGACCACGATCACTCAATGATCTTACTTAAGGTCCTTATCTTGATTCCTGCATCAAACAACTCCACTAGGTACTTAGTCATTCAACCTTTGAGAAGTCTTTGAAAGGATAAGGGTTTGCATCTGGCCTTTCTCGGCTCATGCACAATCCAAAATCCTTTTGCCTTATAGGCAATAGTACCAAGTCCATCTTATGGACTGACAAAGCTCATTAGATCCTAAGTCAATCAACCAACCTTCCTCACATAACTTGGAACTGATGAGTCATCATCTGGCCTGATCGGCCTTGGGACATAACCCAGACAACAGATATGACTTGTTCATACCAACCGATGCATTCCTAAATAAGATTAGTTCCGACACCTTGAACCATCATCCAGAGGTCAGGTCTTCCATACTCAAACATGATCATATCTTACACGGCTTTCCATTAACAATCACACCTAGGCTTAGTACCTATGGTCTACGACACATAATACTAGCCAGACACTTCGTCATGGCTCTTAGCCAATACCGAAGCTATCAACACCAAGGTTGATATATAGAAGCATCACACCAATACTCTTACTCCAGAAACGTGACTATCCATACTAGTGCTCGGCCATCGAACCATCGTCATGAAACATGATCCGACCACTAGACTTGATAAGCCATCGTCCACTTAGCATGTACTGATATAACCGGCCTTCCATTGCCATCATGTGGGTGTACGCCCTATATAAGGCATATGGCGCCTATCCTACTCACCAACCCGAGGTTGATTGTAAGATATCCTACTTAGCCTTTGCGACTAGAACCATCCAACCATAGTCGGATCGTCCATAGTCCCGTCTAACCGTCTGGTTAAGAGCTAGGTGCGATCGGCCAGTTATAAGTCCAGCCCAAAGTCTCACGGACCTTCTTACCTGATCCGACCCAAAGCCTGGATCCATACCACAGAGTAAGGCCGAAGACCAAACCGGATTGCCTTGCAACCGATCAGACCTTGCTGCGCAACACTCTAGTTAAACTAACCGTCCGTCCGTTCGATAATGCAGCCGCGGACTGTCCACTTGGTTCGGCCTAAGCCTTGAACCAATGGCACCGTTTGGAACTCACACCTTTGGGAATTAGTACCCTTTGGACACTCGTGCCTCTTGGCAACTCATGACCCTTGGCATCTCGCACCCATTCAGATGCTCCAACCGTTCGACCTACCCGTCCGTATGGACTGTCTGGTCCGTGCGTGTGTCCGGCCTATGGCCAAAGGATCACGCCTTAACCTACCCAAGTCATGAACCATTGCGACTGCTCAAGGAAGGGTTGCAACCGTTCAGAACAGAACAGAACCGCCCCTATCCAATCGGATCACCTGAGGCCGGTTTAGACCATGCGCGCGCCTAACTCGTCGGTTATGGACCGCGACCGCATTACTCTACCAGAACCACGGTTATAACCAATCCCAACACATCAACAAGGCCACGCCAATGTACAGAAGGAGTAGAAGAAGAATTGGATGAAAAGAATGAGAAAAATAGGACACAATCCAAACGCCCATGGCTAGACCGGTTCGGACTGTCCGATTATCTTAGCCGATGAGTCGGTGGTTACCCACTGACCCTATCTGACTGAACCACGGCTTTGGAGTCCTTCTCCAGACCTTTCTATATGCCTTGGGTATTCATAACCACACTGCCTCCTCTTTCCTAAACCGTTCTCCTTGCCGGAGATACAAAACCACCACGACCGGCCCTTTTCCGGCCGATCTCTTGGCTGGGACTCTCTCTCTCTCTCTCTCTCTACGTTTTTCTCTGAGTATTTTACTATGGAATTGGATAATGAAACCAACAGTAGAGGCCCCATATTTATAGAAAACGAGGGGGTAAGTCTTGCTCCACGAACTGGCACAACTTGCTAGCGAACGGGCACCATCGGCCAAGGGTTGTGCCCTCTCGGCCACTTGCATCCCATCGCCCTTTCTGATTGGGTTTGGGGTCGGTAATAATCCCAACCCACGCCCCAAGCCTCCTGGACTTAGCCCACGGCCTTGTCCAAAGACCCAACAGCCCATGGCCTCATGGTCGGACCTCACAGCCCGCCACTGACCCGGACCCGGACCATCGGCCTAAAACCCGAACAGTCCGTCTAGCTGAGGTGAGCTGACTCTCAGCTGCCTCAGCTGAGTGAGCTAGTAGTCCAGCTAGTGGAGCTGACTTAGTAGGGACTGAGATGGAGTGAACTAAACCTAGCTTCGTTGAGCTGGCCGAGCTACTTGTCTACTTCGTCCAGTTACCGTCTTACTCGTCCTAGCTGTCTCTTAGCTTATATAAGGTTAAGTCTAAGTTTCCTTATGTTCTTAACCTTCTTTCTCGACCATGGAACGCTTGCCTTGATGTCCTAAGACTGGCTGGTACGTTTCTTCGAACCATGGGCGTCCCGACAAATCCTTTCTAGGATTGGGGGCGTGACAAGTCTCCCCCACTTGTAATGGATTCGTCCTCGAATCCGGTGATGATTATACCTTGTCCCAAGACAAAATATTACAACCGAACTTGTTCTAGTCTTGATTAGAGAATAGAACAAGCTTGATTCAAAACCACCAAATGACCACTTCGACGATCAAATTCCTTTGACCATCGTTATACAAGTCTCCCCCACTTGATAAGGATTTAACCACAAAAATCCTATCAAGTGGTCCTTTCTGGTTTCGCTGATGGCACCCTTACTTGTCTACTTCGACCACAGTCGAGGGTCAATCAAGCACCCATTCAAGGGATACTTGAGAATCCATCCAAAGACATTCCTTGTGTCACTGGCCGAACTCTCCAGGTTGCTGTCCTAGTATCCAACAAGTCTATGTCTTTCCTTTGAATAGCATCTTCTTCAGATTTTATTCTTTCTCTGATCATAGTCCAAGACTAGATCATAATCAGTCCCTAGGAACATGCTGCATACTTGGCCAATCCTCACACCACTCGATGTACCAGTCAAGTCCTCACGAACTTGTTCCAATCTTTAGGCTGCTCGTCCTACAACGAGTCCTAACAGTTTGTTATGGTTCTTTTGTCCTTCATGGACAATAAGGTTCATGACCTCAGCCACAACGTACTGGATCATCCCCTTAACCGGCCATAACCTTTTCAGGCTCGGCCACATTGCAATCTTAGTCCCTCCAGACTAAAAACGCCTCAGACTTGACTTCTGTCCTTCACTGGACTTTGTCATAATTCGATCGTGGTCCTTCCTTGGACTCGATCGTACTCTGGTCCTGGTCCACTAAGGGACTCGACCGTTTCACCCCGACCATAGGTCCATCTCCGAATAGGTCGTGGCCTGATTCTTGTCCTTTACTGGACTTGATCATTCTCAACCTTAGGTCAAACTCCGACTTGGTTGTACTGCGACCATGGTCCTCTCTCGGACGTGGTCAACTTCGGCTCTGCCATCTCGGCCGGAGCCGACAGAAACGGACTCTAGGACAGTGGTGCTGTCCCTGGTTCCAGTTCAATCATAAATGGATCCGACCTACCAGAGGGGACACTCTGTAGCGAACGGAACACATCTGGGAACTCGGAGACCAACGGGTCCTCAAACAAATCTTTCAGATCAACAGAATTTGCCGCGCTCCATAGTGGTAATTGTGGTCAAAAAAATACTTCACAATCCCGTCTAAGCATCCGATCCACACGGAATGCTGACACCACTACTTTCCTTGAAGCCGGACTCAGACAATGGATCTCGATACCAATGAGATCCCAGACAGATCAACAGAATTGCCGTGCTCCGTAGTGGTAGTTGTGGTCAAAAATACTTCACAACCCTGTCTAAGCATCTCATTCACTTGGACTGCTGACACCCCTACTTTCCTTAGAGCTGGACTCAGACTCAGACTTTGGTACTGGATCGGGTGAGGTCTAGTCCCCAATTGCACACGAACATTGTGGCGATCGAGAGTGGCATGATACTTTCCCAAACAGATTCATGCCTAGGATCATCTAGTGATTTTTGTGGGCGCGTGGATATTTTTCTTGATCAGATCTACAGGCAGATTTCTCTCTTGGATCATCACCGGGATATTTTTCATGAGCCCTAGTGAATGCATAATTTGCCCACCGGCTGCCCTCACTAGTCTCGAATCATCCCTAGAACTCAGACATAACAGACTCTTTCCAACCAGTCCTGGACTCCTGTGTCGAAAAGTACGTGTGTTTCCACACCACAAATCCACTTGTGGGAACTATCTCAGTGCATGACCACACCACAAAGAACGTACCATACATCCCTCATGGTATTGCCAATGACTTCAATACTTCCACTTCTAATGGATACCTAGATGAGTAAGATCTCGGTTTGACCACACACTTGGAAAACGTCCCATACCATTCTCCCAAGCGTCTTACTTTTGCGAATGCTCACAATATTCACAAGAGCAATTTTTAATATACCTCAATCCCCATCATACTACGGTACTTAAGATCATGTTCTTCCATTGATTGGAACAAACATCATGAGTTTCCTCATTTTTTTTCCTTGGACGGATTCAGATTGGAATTGGTTCATTCCATCCAACTAGATCTAAGGAAACCTACCTTGACTTATACCGCGTCCTAGCTGATCCATCTGATCACAAGTCCACTCGTGTACTGGTCATGTAGTGTCTCCTTTGAGTCAGATTTAACATTGCATATGATTTACTTATTATAAACGACCATCAAGGGATAACACTTAACTTCAGTAGAGTGCCACGTTTATTTCAACTTAAGCCACTCTCTGGTCCATCTTACTTCCCTTGTCCAGGTAATCCATAAACAAGTTTTGCATTGCTTCCATCCCATCCAACCCGTCTATTACTTTTAAATAACTAGATCGACCAACATTTCTGTTTTGAGGATCTTGCCCTTGGAAAATGTATCTTGGCTAACCCGGTTCATCTTAAAACTCCCACATTCACAAGCATGATACCCTAGCTTACCTCAACTCTTTCTTGGCTCACCCCAACTCAGGTTTCATAGTCATCATAGTTTTCAGAAATAATTGGGGTTTGGAAACCAACATCTTAGAGCGTTGTCCTAAACAGGATCAAGCATGCTCTGATACCAACTTGTAAGACCCGATCCTGGCCACCTAGGCCACGGTCGATGCCTCACGCCGCTCGGTCCACTTCCTGGCCGAACCTCTTAATTTTTGCCCTTTATTTATAATATCGCCTAAAGGCGAGAGCTAACTTAGATCTTAGCTAAAGACTTCCCTAGTCATTAATAGCCTAGATCCTTTAAACAGATACGCAGCGGATTATTCTCTAGTAAACCATTGGTCTAAAACCAATCTAACACTTGTCTGGTCGAATCACCTTAGCCTTGGTCAGTTTACTCAACTTCCAATTAGCTTAAAGGTCAATCCTAAACCCAAACCAAGCCATACGATTCTGAGGTTCCATTCCCCTAAACCATTCTATCTAGATCTACATAAGAAAATGCTAGATCATACCTTTGCCACATCTATGGAGCTTATTAGCTCATCAGTCCTCCATTGACTCAAATTGATCTTGCTTGACAGTTGGACCACGATCACTCAATGATCTTACTTAAGGTCCTTATCTTGATTCTGGCATCAAACAACTCCCCTAGGTACTTAGTCATTCAAACAACCATCCCCAAAGACCTAAGTAACCTTTGAGAAGTCTTTGAAAGGATAAGGGTTTGCATCTGGCCTTTCTCGGCTCATGCACAATCCAAAATCCTTTTGCCTTATAAGGGATAGTACCAAGTCCATCTTATGGACTGACAAAGCTCTTTAGATCCTAAGTCAATCAACCAACCTTCCTCACATGACTTGGAACTGATGAGTCATCATCTGGCCTGATCGGCCTTGGGACATAACCCAGACAACAGATATGACTTGTTCATACCAACCGATGAATTCCTAAATCAGATTAGTTCCAACACCTTGAACCATCATCCAGAGGTCAGGTCGTCCATACTCAACCATGATCATATCTACGGCTTTCCATTAACAATCACACCTAGGCTTAGTACCTATGGTCTACGACACATAATACTAGCCATACACTTCGTCATGGCTCTTAGCCAATACCGAAGCTATCAACACCAAGGTTGATATATAGAAGCATCACACCAATACTCTTACTCCAGAAATGTGACTATCCATACTTGTGCTCGGCCATCGAACCATCGTCATGAAACATGATCCGACCACTAGACTTGATAAGCCATCGTCCAGTTAGCATGTACTGATATAACCGGCCTTCCATTGCCATCATGTGGGTCTACGCCCTACATAAGGCATATGGCGCCTATCCTACTCACCAACCCGAGGTTGATTGTAAGATATCCTACTTAGCCTTTGCGACTAGAACCATCCAACCATAGTCGGATCATCCATAGTCCCGTCTAACCGTCTGGTTAAGAGATAGGTGCGATTGGCCAGTTATAAGTCCGGCCCAAAGTCTCACGGACCTTCTTACCTGATCCGAGCCAAAGCCTGGATCCATACCACAGAGTAAGGCCCAAGACACAACCGGATTGCCTTGCAACCGATCAGACCTTGCTATGCAACACTCCGGTTAAACTAACCGTCCGTCCGTTCGACTATGCAGCCGCGGACTGTCCACTTGGTTCGGCCTAAGCCTTGAACCAATGGTACCGTTTGGAACTCACACCCTTTGGGAATTAGTAACCTTTGGACACTCGTGCCTCTTGGCAACTCATGACCCTTGGCATCTCGCACCCATTCAGATGCTCCAACCGTTCGACCTAACCGTCCGTATGGACTGTCTGGTCCGTGCGTGTGTCCGGCCTATGGCCAAAGTATCACGCCTTAACCTACCCAAGTCATGAACCATTGTGACTTCTCAGGGAAGGGTTGCAACCGTTCAGAAAAGAACAGAACCGCCCCTATCCAATCGGATCACCTGAGGCCGGTTTAGACCATGTTCGCGCCTAACTCGTCGGTTATGGACCTCGACCGCATTACTCTACCAGAACCACGGTTATAACCAATCCCAACACATCAACAAGGCCAAGCCAATGTACAGAAGGATTTGAAGAAGAATTGGATGAAAAGAATGAGAAGAATAGGACACAATCCAAACGCCCATGGCTAGACCGGTTCGGACTGTCCGATTGTGTTAGCCGATGAGTTGGTGGTTACCCACTGACCCTATCTGACTGAACCACGGCTTTGGAGTCCTTCTCCAGACCTTTCTCTATGCCTTGGGTATTCATAACTACACGGCCTCCTCTCTCTTAAACCGTTCTCCTTGCCGGAGATACAAAACCACCACGACCGGCCCTTTTCCGGCTGATCTCTTGGCCGAGACTCTCTCTCACTCTCTCTCTCTACGATTTTCTCTGAGTATTTTACTCTGGAATTGAATAATGAAACCAACAGGAGAGGCCCCATATTTATAGAAAATGAGCGGGTAAGTCTTGCTCCACGAACAGGCACGACTTGCTATCGAACGGTCACAATCGGCCAAGGGTTGTGCCCCCTCGGCCACTTGCATCCCATCGCCCTTTCTGATTGGGTTTGGGGTCGGTCATAAGCCCAACCCACGCCCCAAGCCTCCTGGACTTAGCCCACGGCCTTGTCCAAAGACCCAAAAGCCCATGGCCTCATGGCCGGACCTCACAGCCCGCCACTGACCCGGACCCGGACCATCGGCCTAAAACCCGAACAGTCCTTCTAGCTGAGGTGAGCTGACTCTCAGCTGCCTCAGCTGAGTGAGCTACTAGTCAAGCTAATGGAGCTGATTTAGTAGGGACTGATCAGGAGTAAACCAAGCTTCGTTGAGCTGGCCGAGCTACTCGTCTACTTCGTCCAGTTACCGTCTTACTCGTCCTAGCTGTCTCTTAGCTTATATAAGGTTAAGTCCAAGTTTCCTTATGTTCTTAACCTTCTTTCTCGACCATGGAACGCTTGCCTTGATGTCCTAAGACTGTCTGGTACATTTCCTCGAACCATGGCCGTCCCGACAAATCCTTTCCAGGACTGGGGGCGTGACAGTTTGGGTGACTTTGGCCCACGTGGGCTGCTGTTCAGTACACACAGGACGTCCGTCAGCACACACAGGACGTCTGTGGCTGTTAATCAGTATACATATCAACACGTTGGTCCTTCGACTTAGCACGCTGGCCCTTCTCGTGGACTGTTTGGGTGATTTTGGCCCATGTGGGCTGTCTGATCAGTACACAGAGGACGTCTGTAGGTGTCCGCCAGCACACACAGGACGTCCGTGGCTGTCCATGGCTGTCTGTCAGCACACACAGGACGTCCATGGCTGTTCGTGTGTGTCAGTGTGTGTCCATGTCTGTCCGTCAGAACACACAGGACGTCCGTGGCTGTCCATCAGTACACATATCAGCACGTTGGTCCTTGGAGTCAGCACGTTGACCCTTCCCGTGGACTGTTCGGGTGATTTTGGCCCACGTGGGCTGTCTGTTCAGTACACACAGGACATCCGTGGGTGTCCGCCAGAACACACAGGACATCCGTGGCTGTCCATGTGTGTTCGTATCTGTCCGTGTGTGTCCATCAGCACACACAGGACGTCTGTGGCTGTCCATCAGTACACATATCAGCACGTTGGTCCTTGGACTCAGCACGCTGGCCCTTCGCGGGGACTGTTTGGGTGATTTTGGCCCACGTGGGCTGTCTGTTCAGTACACACAGGACGTCTGTGGGTGTCCGCCAGCACATACAAGACGTCCGGGGCGTCTGTGGCTCTCCGTTAGCACACACAGGACGTCTGTGACTGTCTGTGTATGTCCGTCAGCACACACAGGATGTCCGTGGGTGTCCGTCAGCACACATAGGACGTCCGTGTGTGTCCATCAGCACACACAGGACGTCTGTGGCTGTCCATGTGTGTCCCTGTGTGTCCGTCAGCACACACAGGACGTTCGTGGCTGTCCATGTGTGTCCATGTGTGTCCGTCAGAACACACAGGACGTCTGTGGCTGTCCATCAGTATACATATCAGCACGTTGGTCCTTGGACTCAGCACCCTGGCCCTTCTCGTGGATGTTTGGGTGATTTTGGCCCACGTGGGCTGTTTGTTCAGTACATAGAGGACATCCATGGGTATCCGCCTGCACACACAGGACGTCCGTGTGTGTCCGTCAACACACACAGGATGTCCGTGGCTGTCCGTGTGTGTCCGTCTGTGTCTGTCAGCACACACATGACGTCTGTGGCTATCCATCAGTACACATATCAGCACGTTGGTCCCTGGACTCAGCATGCTGGCCCTTCCCGTGGACTGTTTGGGTGATTTTGGCCCACGTGGGCTGTCTGTTTAGTACACACAGGACATCTGTGGGTGTCCCCCAGCACACACATGACGTCTGTGGCTGTCTGTCGTTGTCCGTCAGCACACAAAGGACGTCTGTGGCTGTTCGTGTGTTTTCGTGTGTGTCTGTGGGTGTCCGCCAGCATACACAAGATGTTCGTGGCTGTCTGTCAGCACACACAGGACGTTCGTGTGTGTCCGTCAGCACACACAGGACGTCCGTGGCTGTCCGTCAGCACACAAAGGACGTCTGTGACTGTCCGTGTGTGTCCGTCAGCACATACATGACGTCTGTGGGTGTCCGTCAGCACACACAGGACGTCCGTGTGTGTCCTGTCAACACACACAGGACGTCCGTGGCTGTCCATGTGTGTCTGTGTTTGTCCGTCAGCACACACAGGACGTCCGTGGCTGTCCATCAGTACACATATCAGCATGTTGGTCCTTGGACTCAGCACCCTGGCCCTTCTTGTGGACCGTTTGGGTGATTTTGGCCCACGTGGGCTGTCTGTTCAGTACACAGAGGACGTCCGTGGGTGTCCGCCAGCACACATAGGACGTATGTGGATGTCCGTGGTTGTCCTACAGCACACACTGGACGTCCGTGGCTGTCCGTGTGTGTCCGTGTCTGTCCGTCAGCACACACAGGACGTCCGTGGCTGTCCATCAGTACAGATATCAGCACGTTGGTCCTTGGACTCAGCATGCTGACCCTTCCCGTGGACTGTTCGGGTGATTTTGGCCCACGTGGGCTGTCTGTTCAGTACACACAGGACGTCCGTGGGTGTCCGTCAGCACGCACAGGACATTCGTGTGTGTCCGTCAGCTCCCAGAGGACGTCCGGGGCTGTCCATGTGAGTCTGTCAGCACACACAGGACGTCCATGACTGTCCATCAGTACACATATCAGCATGTTGGTCCTTGGACTCAGCACGTTGACCCTTCCCGTGGACTGTTCGGGTTATTTTGGCCCACGTGGGCTGTCTGTTCAGTACACACAGGACGTCCGTGGGTGTCCGCCAGCACACACAGGACGTTTGTGGCTGTTAACGGCTATCCGTCAGCACACACAGGACGTCTATGGCTGTCCGTGTGTGCCCGTGTGTGTCTGTGGGTGTCTGCCAGCATACACAGGACGTTCGTGGCTGTCCGTGGCTGTCTGTCATGTGTGTCCATCAGCACACACAGGACGTCCGTGTGTGATATTACGTGTATACGCACACCAAATAACCTAATGTGCACACTACCACAATCGAATGGTATGTCGATGTAGCACTTTAGGATCGAATCCACAGAGACCAACTATTACACTTTATCTTTATGGGATCAATATCAAGCTAAAACAAAATGGGGTTTTAAAGTTGATTTCGTAACAAGCAAGTAAAAAGATTAATTAAAGATTTCAGATGATTAAAATGCTAGCCTAGGGTGGTTTGGTCGGGTGTTAAGCAAGTGTGAGCCAAACAATTATTCAAGTTTAATTAAGAGCAAGTCTAGAACTCGGATCACTCAAGTAGAACAGTCCACTGTCGTGGAACTGCCCCCTATGCTGATCGATCTTGATACCTAAACTCTCGTTTGGATCAAGATGCGACAGCAAGCAATAGAGATCAAGTCCGATAGGTTCACCAAACACCCTAATATCTACTTTCGCTGATTAGGGATGCTAGACTCATTCATAACAGATATAGCAACCTATTACACGGTTAATGAACAGGTTAAACCTAGGATCTAACATTAAGCGGCCAGATTAATGCAAGCATTAAGAACAGTTATGAATGAAGACAATCAATGGTTTCACTTATCTATGTTTAACTCACGGATCTAACACCCGAACACCCTAGACTAAGCAAGTTGACTACTCAGCCATGAACAGAGAAAACACAAAGATCAATTCTGAATAAGACTTCATGTAAATAAAAGAGATAGAAAGAGGGTTCAGGATAATCTTCTCTATGGTGAGAGAGATGGAGCCTTCTCCCTTTACAATCCAAAAGCACAAAAGTCTCCAATGGTTTTCTTCTGTCTAGAATAGCGTAGAATGATAAAGAGAAACAGAAAATATGATATATCAAAGCCACAGGCGGCTGGGAGAGAAAAAAGGGATAATTAGGGCAAATCCCGTAATGATTGTAGTTTCCTTAAAAATCTCTGCCGCTGGAACACTCACTCGGAACAATCACTCGGGTTGCTCCGCTATCCGGAACAGTCATCAAGACTGTTCTGCGTGAAAACCACCAAATTGCACTGTTTGCTGCCTCTTTTGTTCCAGCTGATCCATCTCCCATCCAATGCAACTCCAGACCTGTAATGACTCCAAAAGGACTAGGAAGACTCGATAAAGACTTGAAAACCAATTTAAAAGCATATATACAAGATGTATAAAACACCATATATCAATTCCCCCAGACTTAGATCCTTGTTTGTCCTCAAACAATGTCAAGTATCAAGAACAGGGAGAAAGGTTTGAAAGTGTGGGAACTCTCCTATTCTCAGCAACCATACTTTAACCACGAATCTCTGAACCATACAAGCAGTAAAACTAGGACAACACACCCTTACCGGAACCCCACTGACTGCTGTTCAAAAATCGGCTCCATACTCTTCATCTCAAACCTGAAAAAGCAACACTATCGAGACAGAACTCCCTACATTCATTTAAGAGTAGCGTGAGCTTCTCATCACAGGCATCATTCAGGGTAGACGGTCTAGGTGTGGAACAGGCTATTTAATGGTGGAGTTAAGAGTGTTTAGGGGCTACCATTTCATTGAAGAGGATGCAGGATATCACACAAAATGGCAAGAGAGGATAGATCCATTGATGTCCACAGCCTCTACTCGTTTTTGCTCTATCTGGTGCGACTGTTCTGATGACGGAACAGGCAACTGATTGTTCTGCTTTCCACTTTCCTCTACACACTCTTCAATACTTGGTACCAACTTCTTGCTCGACCTTTCCAGTGGCTCCATGTTTCTTTTCTTTTTTCCCCTTCTCCATCACATTAATCTAATTTTTTTTTTTTTTTTTTTTTTTTTGAAGACTGATATGGTGATGTGACGAAGAAGGAGGTAATACATGATCGTTCTGAGTGCCACTGGTGGTTCTGATTTCGCGACCATTCTGGTTCTCCACCCCTGCTCTTGCGCAGTTCATTGGTTATGGAGCGGTTGCTCCCTTAATCTGCTTGTTCTCCTTTCTGACATAATTTCTGCAGCAGTAACGAGTAGGAGGCTGCGTTGATCCTTTCCTCTCCGACCTTTTTGCACATATCTGCACATATGACACTGAAAAACAAATGCATGAAGGTGGAATAAAGGCTAAGGTGCAGGGTGGGAACTAGCTAAAGATGAGCTAGCCACTCAGGATCAGCAAGATGGATAAAAAGGATAAGAAGTCCTGAGTGTGTTCTCGTTTCCCTGATCTAATGCCCATAACAAGAAGAATTTCAGTCAAGATTAGGTTCAAGTAAGGTGGAGTTAAGTCTACCCAGTGTAACCTGATCGGCTGAGAACTTCTGGAGAATCAAGTGAGATATGTCAGGGTGTTCCAGGTCCACATGTGTGTCTTTCGCCACTGCTAAGGTCACTGAATAAGATAACTAAAGCACGAGGTGGTCAGTGATCAACACAGAATAAGGTCCTAATTCCCACAAAGTTTTGACTGACTCAATAAAAACTGACTCAAATTGACCCAAAAGAAAAACAAAAGAAAGAAACGAGTTAGTAAACGACGAAAACCCTCCCCCAGACTTACTTCACAACGTCCCTGGTGTGAAAATAAATCAGAGAGAAGGAGAAAACAAGAAATTTTTTTTTTTTTTGGTCGAGATACTTACCTGAGTGGAGCAGGCGCTCCATGAAAATTCTGGGTGTTCTATCGTCAGATGATCGCCTGGAACAACCGCTCTTTTCAGGGGGTAGGTTGTTCCGTTTCTGCAACCCAGAATTTTTGAAGTATCTCGAATTTTTCTGCTTTTTGACCTGAAACTCAATAAACTAAAACGAAAAATAAGTAAACAAAAACAAAACCAAGTTATATTTACACTTACCAGTGGGTTGCCTCCCACCAAGCGCTTGGTTTAAGTCTCTAGCTTGACTTGGTGACTGGGATCAGTCGGGTTGAGCAGGAGGGCCTGTTCCAAAACAAGCTCCACAATCAGACATGTTCAGCTTCAAAACCCTGCTCAACAACCCTTTCACAGCAGCTTCCTCTTTCTCTTTCAGCTCATGTGTGAGAATAGCTCTGACATTAGAGAACGGTTTAGAGGTACCCTTGCACTTTACCTCATACTCAATGGAGTTCTCATCACACTTGAGAGGTATCAAAGTCATTGTAGGATCTCCCTTGACCCTTTTCTTCTGGACTTTCTGTTTCACCCTTGAATTCCCTCTGAATTTAGTAGGATCAGTGCTAGGATCTTCATCAAAGAACAGCCTGCTCTCACCCTTATCACCATGCTCCTTCTCTGGAACAACCTTCAGCTTTTCTACATCAAACACTGAGATGCGAGAGGCGTGTGATGAGGAAGATCTGGTGGGTACAGCCTTGTAGAAAACTTTCTTGTTGATGTTGGAGAAGCAGACTCTCTTGTTGGGCATATCGATGGTTGCTCCAACAGTAGCCATGAATGTCCTTCCAAATATCAAAGGCATCTCATGATCCTTGTTCATCTCAACAACTTGAAACTCAGCAGGAACAATGCATTCCCCTACTTGAACATGAAGGCTGCGGATGGTTCCATATGGGACTGCTCTGGAAGAGTTTGCAAAGGTCAGGGTCAGCTGAGAACGCTCAACATCAGCAATACCCAAATCGTCTACAATAGCCTTTGAGACGAGATTCACACAAGAACCAGAGTCACACAGAGCATCCTTGAAGGTTGTTCCTGCGATGGAACATGGGAAAACAAACTTTCCAGGATCATCAACCTTAGGCAATACCTTCAGTGCTGGTGTAGACAGTGCTTTGGTATAGAGGACCTTGATCTCCTCTTGAGTCTCTCTACAGTGTTTAAAGAACTGGAGCAATGGACGAATCTGCAGAGCATCTTCGAATGCAAGTTCTTTAGGAAGCCTTCTCACCATCTTGTTAAAACCTATCAGCTGCTCTTCACTAATGGGATCCATCAAATGTCTAGGTGGAATTGGATAGGGAACCTTGGGAACATAGACTGGAGATGGTGGAGTCTCAGCAGGTTCGCTAGGAGCAGTCACTCCAGAGCTAGCAGACTGCTCTGCTCTCTCTTCTGCGCCTAGAGCAGTCTCAGCGAACGGCTGCTCTATTGCATTACAGTGCTCAGTCCTAGGATTTTTATCAGTTCTTCCAGGGAGCGTCTCTTGTTGCCTCTTGACACTCTCAACTGTTTGAGCAAGCTGAACATCGATCTTTCTTATATGGATCGCAAGATTGTCATACTTGTTATTCAGCTCAGTGAACATGTTGCCCATCCTGGTGTCTATTTCTGTGGTTACCTGATTCAACGCCTTGGCCTGAACCTGCTGGCCCTGCAACAGCTGTTGCATCATAATACCCAGACCCTTCAGCTCATCTGGTTGACTGTTCCCGGTAGCTGGAACAGCATGCGGATTGCTCTGCGGTTGTCGCTGGTTCTGGTTCTGAATATGCCCGGCCGTAGGTTGTTCCATGCTGAAAACGTGCCCTTGGTTGTTTTTCAGTAGCTGATCAACCTTGGCAGTCAGCTCATCTATTTTCTGGGCGTCAGAACTGTTTCCTTTCTTGGAGCAATCACTCTCCTCTTTCTTATTAGCTGAGCTAGCAGCCATGTTCTCAATCAGCTTAAACGCTCCATCAGTGGTTTGAGTCATGAAGTCTCCATTGCTCGCAGAGTTTAGAGCACCTTGGTATTTCCAGTCCACTCCATCATAGAAAATGTCCAGGAGGTAATCATCATCAAATCCATGGTGAGGACATTCTCTGCGATAGTCATTGAAGCGCTCCCATGCGTCGCAGAAAGGCTCATCAGTGAGCTGTCTGAAGGAGGTGATCTTGTTCCTCAATGCAGCTGTTCTCGCCTTAGAGTAGAAATGGCTGAGGAACGCTGATCGGACCTGTTCCCATGAAGTGAGAGAGCCGGTAGGGAGAGAGTTCAACCACCGTGCAGCTTTTCCATCAAGAGAGAATGGGAATAACATGCACGTGATGTAGTCTGGTGGAACACCATTCACGCGAGTGAAACTGCAGACTTTTTCGAAGCTCTCAATATGCTCCATTGGAATTTCTGTAGAGAGACCAGAGAACACCTTTCTCTGTACTAGACCGATCAAAGCAGGCTTGATCTCGAAGTCCTGCCTGGTGCAGAGTGGAGGAACAATGGCAGAGCGCGTAGTAGGGATGTTACGCGGAAGGTTTCTCTGCCCGATTGGAACAGTCTGCGTCTGTTGTTCCTGCCGCGCGAGTGCAGCCTGTTCAGCAGCATCCTGCTGAGCTTGGATGGTCTGCTGCATTTGTTGCATCTGCTGCTGCATGAGTTCCATAGCCGCAGCGAGATCATCCTGATTGGCGTGATCACCCATAGTGGTGTCAGTTTGCCTTGGCTGTTGACGATTTGTTCTTTCTAACCTTGCTAGCTCCTGGTTGGTAAATGTAACTAACTCTCCTTGTGCGTTTCTCCGAGTATGTCTACTGGTCATGCACCTGGAACATTAGCTGCAACAAAAAGGATAAGGCAAGTTAGAGGTCTTAGACTAAATAAATAACCGAAAAATAAAGGTAAAAAGATGGTCCCCGGCAACGGCGCCAATTTGATATTACGTGTATACGCACACCAAATAACCTAATGTGCACACTACCACAATCGAATGGTATGTCGATGTAGCACTTTAGGATCGAATCCACAGAGACCAACTATTACACTTTATCTTTATGGGATCAATATCAAGCTAAAACAATATGGGGTTTTAAAGTTGATTTCGTAACAAGCAAGTAAAAAGATTAATTAAAGATTTCAGATGATTAAAATGCTAGCCTAGGGTGGTTTGGTCGGGTGTTAACAAGTGTGAGCCAAACAATTATTCAAGTTTAATTAAGAGCAAGTCTAGAACTCGGATCACTCAAGTAGAACAGCCCACTGTCGTGGAACTGCCCCCTATGCTGATCGATCTTGATACCTAAACTCTCGTTTGGATCAAGATGCGACAGCAAGCAATTGAGATCAAGTCCGATAGGTTCACCAAACACCCTAATATCTACTTTCGCTGATTAGGGATGCTATGCTCATTCATAACAGATCTAGCAACCTATTACACGGTTAATGAATAGGTTAAACCTAGGATCTAACATTAAGCGGCCAGATTAATGCAAGCATTAAGAACAGTTATGAATGAAGACAATCAATGGTTTCACTTATCTATGTTTAACTCACGGATCTAACACCCTAACACCCTAGACTAAGCAAGTTGACTACTCAGCCATGAACAGAGAAAACACAAAGATCAATTCTGAATAAGACTTCATGTAAATAAAAGAGATAGAAAGAGGGTTCAGGATAATCTTCTCTATGGTGAGAGAGATGGAGCCTTCTCCCTTTACAATCCAAAAGCACAAAAGTCTCCAATGGTTTTCTTCTGTCTAGAATAGCGTAGAATGATAAAGAGAAACAGAAAATATGATATATCAAAGCCACAGGCGACTGGGAGAGAAAAAAGGGATAATTAGGGCAAATCCCGTAATGATTGTAGTTTCCATAAAAATCTCTGCCGCTGGAACACTCACTCGGAACAATCACTCGGGTTGCTCCGCTATCCGGAACAGTCATCAAGACTGTTCTGCGTGAAAACCACCAAATTGCACTGTTTGCTGCCTCTTTTGTTCCAGCTGATCCATCTCCCATCCAATGCAACTCCAGACCTGTAATGACTCCAAAAGGACTAGGAAGACTCGATAAAGACTTGAAAACCAATTTAAAAGCATATATACAAGATGTATAAAACACCATATATCAATTCCCCCAGACTTAGATCCTTGTTTGTCCTCAAACAATGTCAAGTATCAAGAACAGGGAGAAAGGTTTGAAAGTGTGGGAACTCTCCTATTCTCAGCAACCATACTTTAACCACGAATCTCTGAACCATACAAGCAGTAAAACTAGGACAACACACCCTTACCAGAACCCCACTGACTGCTGTTCAAAAATCGGCTCCATACTCTTCATCTCAAACCTGAAAAAGCAACACTATCGAGACAGAACTCCCTACATTCATTTAAGAGTAGCGTGAGCTTCTCATCACAGGCATCATTCAGGGTAGACGGTCTAGGTGTGGAACAGGCTATTTAATGGTGGAGTTAAGAGTGTTTAGGGGCTACCATTTCATTGAAGAGGATGCAGGATATCACACAAAATGGCAAGAGAGGATAGATCCATTGATGTCCACAGCCTCTACTCGTTTTTGCTCTATCTGGTGCGACTGTTCTGATGACGGAACATGCAACTGATTGTTCTGCTTTCCACTTTCCTCTACACACTCTTCAATACTTGGTACCAACTTCTTGCTCGACCTTTCCAGTGGCTCCATGTTGCTTTTCTTTTTTTCCCCTTCTCCATCACATTAATCTAATTTTTTTTTTTTTTTTTTTTTTTGAAGACTGATATGGTGATGTGACGAAGAAGGAGGTAATACATGATCGTTCTGAGTGCCACTAGTGGTTCTGATTTCGCGACCATTCTGGTTCTCCACCCCTGCTCTTGCGCAGTTCATTGGTTATGGAGCGGTTGCTCCCTTAATCTGCTTGTTCTCCTTTCTGACATTATTTCTGCAGCAGTAACGAGTAGGAGGCTGCGTTGATCCTTTCCTCTCCGACCTTTTTGCACATATCTGCACATATGACACTGAAAAACAATTGCATGAAGGTGGAATAAAGGCTAAGGAGCAGGGTGGGAACTAGCTAAAGATGAGCTAGCCACTCAGGATCAGCAAGATGGATAAAAAGGATAAGAAGTCCTGAGTGTGTTCTCGTTTCCCTGATCTAATGCCCATAACAAGAAGAATTTCAGTCAAGATTAGGTTCAAGTAAGGTGGAGTTAAGTCTACCCAGTGTAACCTGATCGGCTGAAAACTTCTGGAGAATCAAGTGAGATATGTCAGGGTGTTCCAGGTCCACATGTGTGTCTTTCGCCACTGCTAAGGTCACTGAATAAGATAACTAAAGCACGAGGTGGTCAGTGATCAACACAGAATAAGGTCCTAATTCCCACAAAGTTTTGACTGACTCAATAAAAACTGACTCAAATTGACCCAAAAGAAAAACAAAAGAAAGAAACGAGTTAGTAAACGACGAAAACCCTCCCCCAGACTTACTTCACAACATCCCTGGTGTGAAAATAAATCAGAGAGAAGGAGAAAACAAGAAATTTTTTTTTTTTTGGTCGAGATACTTACCTGAGTGGAGCAGGCGCTCCATGAAAATTCTGGGTGTTCTATCGTCAGATGATCGCCTGGAACAACCGCTCTTTTCAGGGGGTAGGTTGTTCCGTTTCTGCAACCCAGAATTTTTGAAGTATCTCGAATTTTTTTTTTGCTTTTTGACCTGAAACTCAATAAACTAAAACGAAAAATGAGTAAACAAAAACAACACCAAGTTATATTTACACTTACCAGTGGGTTGCCTCCCACCAAGCGCTTGGTTTAAGTCTCTAGCTTGACTTGGTGACAGGGATCAGTCGGGTTGAGCAGGAGGGCCTGTTCCAAAACAAGCTCCACAATCAGACATGTTCAGCTTCAAAACCCTGCTCAACAACCCTTTCACAGCAGCTTCCCCTTTCTCTTTCAGCTCATGTGTGAGAATAGCTCTGACTTTAGAGAACGGTTTAGAGGTACCCTTGCACTTTACCTCATACTCAATGGAGTTCTCATCACACTTGAGAGGTATCAAAGTCACTGTAGGATCTCCCTTGACCCTTTTCTTCTGGACTTTCTGTTTCACCCTTGAATTCCCTCTGAATTTAGTAGGATCAGTGCTAGGATCTTCATCAAAGAACAGTCTGCTCTCACCCTTATCACCATGCTCCTTCTCTGGAACACCCTTCAGCTTTTCTACATCAAACACTGAGATGCGAGAGGCGTGTGATGAGGAAGATCTGGTGGGTACAGCTTTGTAGAAAACTTTCTTGTTGATGTTGGAGAAGCAGACTCTCTTGTTGGGCATATCGATGGTTGCTCCAACAGTAGCCATGAATGTCCTTCCAAATATCAAATGTACAGAAGGAGTTGAAGAAGAATTGGATGAAAAGAATGAGAAGAATAGGACACAATCCAAACGCCCATGGCTAGACCAGTTCGGACTGTCCGATTGTCTTAGCCGATGAGTCGGTGGTTACCCACTGACCCTATCTTGTAAGACCCGTTCCTGGTCTCTTGACCCAACTGGATACGAATGCTTACTTATTAATTTCTTTGCTTGTTTGATCCATTTTAAGTCTTTTATTTGCTAAGTCATACTCGAATAGGAGGTTCCTAAACAAAGGAACAGATTGCACAGCGGAATAACAATGTATAAACTTTGTATTACTTAGAAACATGAGATTCAATACACAACTTCTTAACAGTCTCATAGACAATCACTAGTTCATCCCTAGTATCATCTAACCACACGTTACACAGCCTCTCACTGACCGAGCCTTCACGGCTCTTTGGCTTGACCAGAACCATCCTTAGTTCCTTGTGAACCACGTCTGGGTTCTCCATGCTCTTCTCCTTGTCTTGATCTCCCATTCTTGACCGGAGTTAGTTCTCAAACGATCAGAGTCGCTGGAACACAACACAACCACAATCGGCCTTTCTCTTGGCCGGAACTCTCTCTTTCTCTCTTTCTTTCTCTCTTTCTTTCTCTCTACAGTTTCTCTGAGTATTTTACTCTGGAATTTGAAAATGAAATCGAACAGAGAGCCCCCATATTTATAGAAAACGAGGGGGTAAGTCATGCCCCACGAACAGGCATGACTTGCTAGCGAATGGGCACCATCGGCCAAGGGTTGTCCCCTTTCGGCCACTTGCATCCCTTCGCCCTTTCTGATTGGGTTTGGGGTCGGCCACAAGCCCAACCCACGCCCCAAGCCTCCTGGACTTAGCGCAGGGCCTTGTCCTAAGACCCAACAGCCCATGGCCTCATGGCCGGACCTCACAGCCCGCCACTGACCCGGACCCGGACCATCGGCCTAAAGCCCGGACAGTCCATCTAGCTGAGATGAGCTAACTCTCAGCTGCCTCAGCTAAGTGAGCTAGTAGTCCAGCTAGTGGAGCTGACCTAGTAGGGACTGTGTAGAAACCCGTTATAAAAAAAAAAAAAAAAAAAAAAAAGAAAGAAAAGAGTGGTCGAGTATCTTTGTGGTGGTCGAGTCGCGGGCGATAAGGATCGATCGAGAAGTTTTAAAGTACGAAGTGGGTGAAGAAGTGATCATGAGTTAACTATGAGTCGAATAAGCTGCTCTACCATTGTTAGAAGTGTCTTAGATTGATCAGACGGCAGTTTTGGAAGAATCACATTTTTGAAGCACGACGGTTTAGAAGCTCGATGTTTTTGAAGATTGACGTTTCTTCATCACGAAGTTTTCTCGGAATATCTTCGTATCAGTAAAATATTATTCTGAAGACATTATAAGTCGGAAGCAGGACGGGAAGCAAGCACGACGGGATTGAAGCACGACGGGAAAACCCGAAGTTGGGCGAAAACCCTAATTTCGGTATTACGAAATTCTTTGAGGAAGCCGGAGACTCGGGAAATACTTTTAAAGGATATCAGACATCATCTGTAGTTTATTAAAAATATTCAGAGAATCAGAATGGGAGCGGAAAAATATTCGGGATTGATCGCAGGTCAGAAATTCACAAGAAGGGTCGAAATCGCGCAATGGAACCGAGAAGCTCGAGGTGGCTTGATCTAAGGGATAAGAATGTGGTGGCAACTGTCTAACCAGCTTAGTGTCAAGAGAAGCTCGAGGTGTCGCCGTGCATGGAAGCTGCACATGCAGCTTGACATGTAGAAGCACGAGGTGGATCGGCCAAGCACGAGATGTCGCAACGCATGCAATCGAAGCATGCTGATCGACATGTGTGAGGATGTGTGGCGCCTTGCATGAGCTCCAGTCATGCAGCCTGACATCTGGGAGGAGTGGTGGCGTCCTGCATGTGTCCTGGACATGCAGCCAGCCATGTGGAGCACGAGGTGCCGCCGTGCATGCGTCCGGAGCCATGCGGAGCGACACACGGGCTGCCACCAACCTGAATCTGATTGGCTGCTGTCTTCTATAAATAGCCCACGACCCCTGCTCATTTCAGCACATCCAGACCTGTCCAAAGCCATTTCAAAACATGAGAGAAAAGTAGAAAAAGAAAGCAAGTGATTCCGAGCTATTTCGAGAGTTTTAGAGAGTTTTCGAGGTCAGTTCTCTACTGATTTCGAGTCAGCACCTTGGGAAGGTTCTGTCCAACTAAAGGTGCTGTTCGAGTTGAGTTCAGTCCAGACCAGTATCAGGGGAGGTTCTGTACAAGTCAAGATCAGTCCAGTCCAGTCCAGTCAAGGCGTCCCTTGGGTTTTGGCCAAGTCCTCTCCGATCAACCAGCAGCTTCTCGCCTAGAACACTGTGAGTTGGCTTGTTTGAATTCCACTTGGAATTTAGGGTAGATCGAGTCGCATATAGAGTAGAATGATCACGCTGTTGAATGGTAGAGTCCTTAGGGTTATTTTATTTATGGAACCGGACTCAGTTTAGCAAGGGCTAAGCTGAGATGAATGGAATTAAGACTGAGTTAATAACCTGACTAGGACTAGGGCTAGGATGCATCATGTTTTCTATTATTGCGTGTTGATATTTTTGAGTGCAGGTTCCCGTTATCTTTAAAGATAGTTTCTCAGCGGTAGGCTGGACTATCTGGGTAACGGTTTGATTTATTTGTTTAGTATTGATATTATTGTTTAGTAGTTAGTACTAAGGGTCTTAGGCCATATAGGCCGGACTACTGGTGCTATGGTTAGTCTTGTTGCGTCGAGTGTCTAGTTAGGATATGGAACTTTATCTTTAGGTTAGGTTCTAGATTGAGTTTGTGTTGTGTGAGTGTGCCGACAGTATGTGCGTAACCCGCCCATACTAGGCTTGTGTAGGGGTGATTAGTGTTTTCTCGGCCTCGTACCCAGCGGGTTCAAGGAAACCCCTTATTCGCTGGATCGGGAAGACTCAGACGAACTGTGTCATGTACTATGGCTGAGTATTACATGACGGTGTAATGGGACAGTGACCCGAAAGACTGTGGGCTGTCGCGCGGTGACCCGAAGGACTGTGGGCCGCGGTCGGTTGAAAGTTCCTTCTTCTGGCCTTTGTGGTAGGGAGATAGGATATTGCCGATATAGAGGAGGAACACTAAGTCACCAGGGCCCAGGTTAGAGTGTTGTGTTAGAGTGTCGTAGAGGGTTATGGAACCCTCGAGTTAGTGTAGCACCGATATACGGTGTTACAAGTTAGATCGAGTCGTAGTTACTCATAGTCTTATTATTGTGATTGTGTTTGTGGTTGATTGATTTGCTTGCAGGTTCTGACATTAAGTCCTAAGTCTGGCTTAGGTACCGGATTAGGCTTGGTGTGTATTTGGTTATTGTAGGCCTGACGTTGGCCTGTATGTGTTTGAGGGATTGCTTGTATAGGGTGGTGGATATTAAAGCTATGCGGTATCATTGGTTGGCCGATCATGTTCTTGTTTGATTGTTGGTCGATCGACTAGTGATACTTGTATAGTCTAAGTGTCTAACACTACATGAGTACTGAACTCAGGCGTATATATGGTTAACTAGGGATTGTTTGTTGACTTGTTTTAATGCAGGTTCCCGTTACTTGAAGCTAGATCATGGCAGGAGGCCAAGTCTAACTTAGTAATGGTTTGCTTAGCCTTAGCTTTTATTGCATGCTAGGGCTAGATTGATTGTTATTTTGGGTTGTCCGGGTTAGAGTCTAGGTTGCGGGTAGAGGCCGCCAGCTCACTGAGTAACATTAGGTTACTCATCCAACTCCGTTGTCCTTTTTGCAGGTCGCTTTAGGTAAGGATGATCGGATAGCTTGGTGCTGGACGTTAGGACCGCCGGTGTATATTTTCATGCCTTTTGTAAACGGTATTGTGGATTTGTGTTTAGTTGACTCGATTTGGCATTAGGCCGGGACCGGTCTCGAATTATATCAATGTATTGATATTTCTCGAATCAATAAAGTAATTGTTTAATATGCGCTTCATGAGTACTCTGATATTTGACTAGTCCGGTCTAACACAACGTTAGGTCGTAGTACGGGTTGAAAAGCCTTAGGCCTCGATCTAACGGAAAACGCTAACTCTAGGTACGGGTTGCAAAGCCTTGTGCCTTGACGCAGCGGGACGAGTGAGTGGACGAACTGGTCTAGGTCATGGAGTAAATCTTGTGACTCTGACCTGATCGTCCCTAACCCGTCACGTAGCGCTTCCGGACCATGGTGTTGGGTTGGACGGTCAGTCATGTTCTTGTTTGATTGTTGGCTGGCCGGTTGACTCATTCATCTCTAACCCTGGGTGTTGGACGGTCGATCGGTCATGTTCTTGTTTGATTGTTGACCGGTTGATCGACCATATGTCTAGGACGGTTTGGGGGTGTTACAGAGGTGGTATCAGAGCATGGTTTCGTCCATGCTTCCGGAACTCATGATTTAATCTGTTTTAAATATTTATCGAGTCAAAATGAGTCACAAAAGGCATTAGGGAAACCGGTCACGTCCAGCGATAGGATTTGTGGTTTTAGGAAATTAGTATTGAGATAGTGGAATCTAGAACTGTTAGGATGCTTGGGTAGAACTGTTAGGTTGCTGGTTAGAATTGCGGTTAGGTTGCATTGTTAGTATTTGCTAGGTTAGTAGATTATTTGATTAATTGTCTACTAACTTGCATGTGAAGTGTTCTTTTGAGTTGCAGCGAGTAAGTGCGTTTGTTGATCGGAACTTTAAGGGATGAAAACCTTAAAGTGGAGGGAGTTTGAGGCCAAACCCAAACCCGAAGCGAAAGAGGCGAGACATGTTTCAGAGAGAACTGGGCTGTGGTATGGACTGGACAGATGGGAGGAAACAAGACTTCATTGGGGAAGGACTTCATCAGTATTTGGGAAGACGAAGATCGAGAAAGGATTTGAGGAATCTGGACAAGATAGTATCATGGGCAATCAAGGTGTTATGGCAGAGTAAAAGGAAGAGGACGACTCAGTCAAGAGATATGAAGACGAGTGTGGAGACCTTGAAGAGGACACTCAAGGAACAATTGTGGACAGAGTAAAGAGGTTATGGAGACGCTTGGAGAATGTTGTGAAGACGATCAATTTCCCAACTAAGAATTCGAGGACGAATTCTATTAAGGGGGGTAGAATGTAGAAACCCGTTAAAAAAAAAAAAAGAAAAGAGTGGTCGAGTATCTTTGTGGTGGTTGAGTCGCGGGCGATAAGGATCGATCGAGAAGTTTTAAAGTACAAAGTGGGTGAAGAAGTGATCATGAGTTAACTATGAGTCGAATAAGCTGCTCTACCATTGTTAGAAGTGTCTTAGATTGATCAGACGGCAGTTTTGGAAGAATCACATTTTTGAAGCACGATGGTTTAGAAGCTCGACGTTTTTGAAGATTGACGTTTCTTCATCGCGAAGTTTTCTTGGAATATCTTCGTATCAGTAAAATATTATTCTGAAGACATTATAAGTCGGAAGCAGGACGGGAATTAAGCAGGACGGGAAGCAAGCACGACGGGATTGAAGCACGACGGGAAAACCCAAAGTTGGGCGAAAACCCTAATTTCGGTATTACGAAATTCTTTGAGGAAGCCGGAGACTCGGGAAATATATTTAAAGGATATCAGACATCATCTGTAGTTTATTAAAAATATTCAGAGAATCAGAATGGGAGCGGAAAAATATTCGGGATTGATCGCAGGTCAGAAATTCACAAGAAGGGTCGAAATCGCGCAATGGAACCGAGAAGCTCGAGGTGGCTTGATCTAAGGGATAAGAATGTGGTGGCAACTGTCTAACCATCTTAGTGTCAAGAGAAGCTCGAGGTGTCGCCGTGCATGGAAGCTGCACATGCAGCTTGACATGTAGAAGGACGAGGTGGATCGGCCAAGCACGAGATGTCGCAACGCATGCAATCGAAGCATGCTGATCGACATGTGTGAGGATGTGTGGCGCCTTGCATGAGCTCCAGTCATGCAGCCTGACATCTGGGAGGAGTGGTGGCGTCCTGCATGTGTCCTGGACATGCAGCCAGCCATGTGGAGAACGAGGTGCCGCCGTGCATGCGTCTGGAGCCATGCGGAGCGACACACGGGCTGCCACCAACCTGAATCTGATTGGCTGCTGTCTTCTATAAATAGCCCACGACCCCTGCTCATTTCAGCACATCCAGACCTGTCCAAAGCCATTTCAAAACATGAGAGAAAAGTAGAAAAGAAAGCAAGTGATTCCGAGCTATTTCGAGAGTTTTAGAGAGTTTTCAAGGTCAGTTCTCTACTGATTTCGAGTCAGCACCTTGGGAAGGTTCTGTCCAACTAAAGGTGCTGTTCGAGTTGAGTTCAGTCCAGACCAGTATCAGGGGAGGTTCTGTACAAGTCAAGATCAGTCCAGTCCAGTCCAGTCAAGGCGTCCCTTGGGTTTTGGCCAAGTCCTCTCCGATCAACCAGCAGCTTCTTGCCTAGAACACTGTGAGTTGGCTTGTTTGAATTCCACTTGGAATTTAGGGTAGATCGAGTCGCATATAGAGTAGAATGATCACGCTGTTGAATGGTAGAGTCCTTAGGGTTATTTTATTTATGGAACCGGACTCAGTTTAGCAAGGGCTAACCTGAGATGAATGGAATTAAGACTGAGTTAATAACCTGACTAGGACTAGGGCTAGGATGCATCATGTTTTCTATTATTGCGTGTTGATATTTTTGAGTGCAGGTTCCCGTTATCTTTAAAGATAGTTTCTCAGCGGGAGGCTGGACTATATGGGTAACGGTTTGATTTATTTGTTTAGTATTGATATTATTGTTTAGTAGTTAGTACTAAGGGTCTTAGGCCATATAGGCCGGACTACTGGTGCTATGGTTAGTCTTGTTGCGTCGAGTGTCTAGTTAGGATATGGAACTTTATCTTTAGGTTAGGTTCTAGATTGAGTTTGTGTTGTGTGAGTGTGCCGACAGTATGTGCGTAACCCGCCCATACTAGGCTTGTGTAGGGGTGATTAGTGTTTCCTCGGCCTCGTACCCAGCGGGTTCAAGGAAACCCCTTATTCGCTGGATCGGGAAGACTCAGACGAACGGTGTCATGTACTATGGCTGAGTATTACATGACGGTGTAATGGGACAGTGACCCGAAAGACTGTGGGCTGTCGCGCGGTGACCCGAAGGACTGTGGGCCGCGGTCGGTTGAAAGTTCCTTCTTCTGGCCTTTGTGGTAGGGAGATAGGATATTGCCGATATAGAGGAGGAACACTAAGTCACCAGGGCCCAGGTTAGAGTGTTGTGTTAGAGTGTCGTAGAGGGTTATGGAACCCTCGAGTTAGTGTAGCACCGATATACGGTGTTACAAGTTAGATCGAGTCGTAGTTACTCATAGTCTTATTATTGTGATTGTGTTTGTGGTTGATTGATTTGCTTGCAGGTTCTGACATTAAGTCCTAAGTCTGGCTTAGGTACCAGATTAGGCTTGGTGTGTATTTGGTTATTGTAGGCCTGACGTTGGCATGTATGTGTTTGAGGGATTGCTTGTGAAGGGTGGTGGATATTAAAGCTATGCGGTATCATTGGTTGGCTGATCATGTTCTTGTTTGATTGTTGGTCGATCGACTAGTGATACTTGTATAGTCTAAGTGTCTAACACTACATGAGTACTGAACTCAGGCGTATATATGGTTAACTAGGGATTGTTTGTTGACTTGTTTTAATGCAGGTTCCCGTTACTTGAAGCTAGATCATGGCAGGAGGCCAAGTCTAACTTAGTAACGGTTTGCTTAGCCTTAGCTTTTATTGCATGCTAGGGCTAGATTGATTGTTATTTTGGGTTGTCCGGGTTAGAGTCTAGGTTGCGGGTAGAGGCCGCCAGCTCACTGAGTAACATTAGGTTACTCATCCAACTCCGTTGTCCTTTTTGCAGGTCGCTTTAGGTAAGGATGATCGGATAGCTTGGTGCTGGACGTTAGGACCGCCGGTGTAGATTTTCATGCCTTTTGTAAACGGTATTGTGGATTTGTGTTTAGTTGACTCGATTTGGCATTAGGCCGGGACCGGTCTCGAATTATATCAATGTATTGATATTTCTCGAATCAATAAAGTAATTGTTTTATATGCGCTTCATGAGTACTCTGATATTTGACTAGTCCGGTCTAACACAACGTTAGGTCGTAGTACGGGTTGAAAAGCCTTAGGCCTCGATCTAACGGAAAACGCTAACTCTAGGTACGGGTTGCAAAGCCTTGTGCCTTGACGCAGCGGGACGAGTGAGTGGACGAACTGGTCTAGGTCATGGAGTAAATCTTGTGACTCTGACCGGATCGTCCCTAACCCGTCACGTAGCGCTTCCGGACCATGGTGTTGGGTTGGACGGTCAGTCATGTTCTTGTTTGATTGTTGGCTGGCCGGTTGACTCATTCATCTCTAACCCTGGGTGTTGGACGGTCGATCGGTCATGTTCTTGTTTGATTGTTGGCCGGTTGATCGACCATATGTCTAGGACGGTTCGGGGGTGTTACAGACTGAGCTGGAGTGAACTGAACCTAGCTTCCTTGAGCTGGCCGAGCTACTCGTCCACTTCATCCAGCTACCGTCTTACTCGTCCTAGCTGTCTCTTAGCTTGTATAAGGTTAAGTCTAAGTTTCCTTATGTCCTTAACCTTCTTTCTCGACCATGGAACGCTTGCCTTGATGTCCTAGGACTGGCTTGCACGTTTCCTCGAACCATGGCCGTCCCAACAATCCTACTCAGGATTGGGGGCGTGACATATCTGACTGAACCACGGCTTTGGAGTCCTTCTCCAGACCTTTCTCTATGCCTTGGGTATTCATAACCAAACGGCCTCCTCTCTCTTAAACCGTTCTCCTTGCCAGAGATACAAAACCACCACGACCGGCCCTTCTCCGGCCTATCTCTTGGCCGAGACTTTCTCTCTCTCTCTCTCTATGTTTTTCTCTGAGTATTTTACTCTGGAATTGGATAATGAAACCAACAGGATAGGCCCCATATTTATAGAAAACGAGGGGGTAAGTCTTGCCCCACGAACAGGCACGACTTGCTATCGAACGGGCACCATCGGCCAGGGGTTGTGCCCCCTCGGCCACTTGCATCCCATCGCCCTTTCTGATTGGGTTTGGGGTCGGTCATAAGCCCAACCCACGCCCCAAGCCTCCTGGACTTAGCCCACGGCCTTGTCCAAAGACCCAACAGCCCATGGCCTCATGGCCGGACCTCACAGCCCACCACTGACCCAGACCCGGACCATCGGCCTAAAACCCGAACAGTCCGTCTAGCTGAGGTGAGCTGACTCTCAGCTGCTTCAGCTGAGTGAGCTACTAGTCCAGCTAATGGAGCTGATTTAGTAGGGACTGAGCTGGAGTGAACTAAACCTAGCTTCGTTGAGCTGGCTGAGCTACTCGTCTACTTCGTCCAGTTACCGTCTTACTCGTCCTAGCTTTCTCTTAGCTTATATAAGGTTAAGTCTAAGTTTCCTTATGTTCTTAACCTTCTTTCTCGACCATGGAACGCTTGCCTTGATTTCCTAAGACTGGCTGGTACGTTTCCTCGATCCACGGCCGTCCCGACAAATCCTTTCCATGATTGGGGGCGTGACAGATTGGGTGTTTTTCGCCCAAGTGGGCTGCATTTCAGTACCCACAGGACGTCCGTGGGTGTCCGCCAGCACACACAGGACGTCCGGGGCTGTCTGTGGCTGTCTGTCAGCACACACAGGACGTCTGTGACTGTCCGTGTGTGTCCGTCTGCACACAAAGGACGTCCGTGTGTGTCCGTCAGAACACACATGATGTCCGTGGCTGTCCATGTGTGTCCGTGTGTGTCCGTCAGCACACACAGGACGTTCGTGGCTGTTCATCAGTATACAAATCAACACGTTGGTCCTTGGACTTAGCACGCTGGCCCTTCTCGTGGACTGTTTGGGTGATTTTGGTCCACGTGGGCTGTCTGTTCAGTACACACAGGACGTCCGTGGGTGTCCGCCAGCACACACAGGACGTCTGTGGCTGTCCATGGCTGTCCATCAGCACACACAGGATGTCCGTGGCTGTTCGTGTGTGTCCGTGTGTGTCCGTGTCTGTCCATCAGAACACACAAGACGTCCGTGGCTGTCCATCAGTACACATATCAGCACGTTGGTCCTTGGAGTCAGCACGTTGACCCTTCCCGTGGACTGTTCGGGTGATTTTGGCCCACGTGGGCTGTCTGTTCAGTACACACAGGACGTCTGTGGGTGTCCGCCAGCACACACAGGACATCCGTGGCTGTCCATGTGTGTTCGTGTCTGTCCGTGTGTGTCCATCAGCGCACACAGGACGTCCGTGGCTGTCCATCAGTACACATATCAGCACGTTGGTCCTTGGACTCAGCACGCTGGCCCTTCCCGGGGACTGTTTGGGTGATTTAGGCCCACGTGGGCTGTCTGTTCAGTACACACAGGACGTCCGTGGGTGTCCGCCAGCACATACAGGACGTCTGGGGCTGTCTGTGGCTCTCCGTTAGCACACACAGGACGTCCGTGACTGTCTGTGTGTGTCCGTCAGCACACACAGGACGTCCGTGCGTGTCCGTCAGCACACATAGGACGTCTGTGTGTGTCCGTCAGCACACACAAGACGTCTGTGGCTGTCCATGTGTGTCCCTGTGTGTCCGTCAGCACACACAGGACGTCCGTGGCTGTCCATGTGTGTCCATGTGTGTCCGTCAGAACACACAGGACGTTCGTGGCTGTGCATCAGTATACATATCAGCACGTTGGTCCTTGGACTTAGCACGCTGGCCCTTCTCGTGGACTGTTTGGGTGATTTTGGTCCACGTGGGCTGTCTGTTCAGTACACACAGGACGTCCGTGGGTGTCCGCCAGCACACACAGGACGTCTGTGGCTGTCCATGGCTGTCCATCAGCACACACAGGACGTCCGTGGCTGTTCGTGTGTGTCCGTGTGTGTCCGTGTCTGTCCATCAGAACACACAAGACGTCCGTGGCTGTCCATCAGTACACATATCAGCACGTTGGTCCTTGGAGTCAGCACGTTGACCCTTCCCGTGGACTGTTCGGGTGATTTTGGCCCACGTGGGCTGTCTGTTCAGTACACACAGGACGTCTGTGGGTGTCCGCCAGCACACACAGGACATCCGTGGCTGTCCATGTGTGTTCGTGTCTGTCCGTGTGTGTCCATCAGCGCACACAGGACGTCCGTGGCTGTCCATCAGTACACATATCAGCACGTTGGTCCTTGGACTCAGCACGCTGGCCCTTCCCGGGGACTGTTTGGGTGATTTAGGCCCACGTGGGCTGTCTGTTCAGTACACACAGGACGTCCGTGGGTGTCCGCCAGCACATACAGGACGTCTGGGGCTGTCTGTGGCTCTCCGTTAGCACACACAGGACGTCCGTGACTGTCTGTGTGTGTCCGTCAGCACACACAGGACGTCCGTGCGTGTCCGTCAGCACACATAGGACGTCTGTGTGTGTCCGTCAGCACACACAAGACGTCTGTGGCTGTCCATGTGTGTCCCTGTGTGTCCGTCAGCACACACAGGACGTCCGTGGCTGTCCATGTGTGTCCATGTGTGTCCGTCAGAACACACAGGACGTCTGTGGCTGTGCATCAGTATACATATCAGCACGTTGGTCCTTGGACTCAGCACGCTGGCCCATCTCGTGGATGTTTGGGTGATTTTGGCCCACGTGGGCTGTTTGTTCAGTACACAGAGGACGTCTGTGTGTGTCCGTCAGCACACAAAAGACGTCTGGGGCTGTCCGTGTGTCTCCGTCAGCACACACAGGACGTCCGTGACTGTCTATCATTACACATATAAGCATGTTAGTCCTTGGACTCAGAACGTTGACCTTTCCCTTGGACTATTCGGGTGATTTTGGCCCACGTGGGCTGTCTGGTCAATACACACAGGACGTCCGTGGGTGTCCGCCAACACACACAGGAGGTCCGTGGCTGTCAGTGTGTGTCCGTCTGTGTCTATCAGCACACACATGACGTCCGTGGCTATCCATCAGTACACATATCAGCACGTTGGTCCCTGGACTCAGCACGCTGGCCCCTGGACTCAGCACGCTGGCCCTTCCCGTGGACTGTTTGGGTGATTTTGGCCCACGTGGGCTGTCTGTTTAGTACACACAGGACATCTGCGGGTGTCCGCCAGCACACACATGACGTCTGTGGCTGTCTGTGGCTGTCCGTCAGCACACAAAGGACGTATGTGGCTGTCCGTGTGTGTCCCTGTGTGTCTGTGGGTGTCCGCCAGCATACACAGGATGTTCGTGGCTATCCGTGGCTGTCTGTCAGCACACACAGGACGTCCGTGTGTGTACGTCAGCACACACAGGACGTCCGTGTGTGTCCGTCAGCACACACAGGACGTCCGTGGCTGTCCGTCAGCACACAAAGGACGTCTGTGACTGTCCGTGTGTGTCCGTCAGCACATACATGACGTCTGTGGGTGTCCGTCAGCACACACAGGACGTCCGTGTGTGTCCCGTCAACACACACAGGACGTCCGTGGCTGTCCATGTGTGTCTGTGATTGTCCGTCAGCAGACACAGGACGTCCGTGGCTGTCCATCAGTACACATATCAGCACGTTGGTCCTTGGACTCAGCACCCTGGCCCTTCTCGTGGACTGTTTGGGTGATTTGGGCCCACGTGGGCTGTCTGTTCAGTACACAGAGGATGTCCGTGGGTGTCCGCCAGCACACATAGGACGTCCGTGGATGTCCGTGGCTGTCCTACAGCACACACTGGACGTCTGTGAGTGTCCGTGTGTGTCCGTCAGCACAAACAGGAGGTCCATGGGTGTCCGTCAGCACACACAGGACGTCTGTGTGTGTCCGTCAGCACACACAGGACGTCTGTGTGTGTCCGTCAGCACACACAGGACGTCTGTGTGTGTCTGTGTGTGTCCGTCAGCACACACAGGACGTCCGTGGCTGTCCATCAGTACACATATCAGCACGTTGGTCCTTGGACTCAGCACGCTGGCCCTTCCCGTGGACTGTTTGGGTGATTTTGGCTCACGTGGGCTGTCTGTTCAGTACACAAAGGACGTCCGTGGGTGTCCGCCAGCACACACAGGACGTCTGTGGCTGTCTTTGGCTGTCCATCAGCACACACAGGACGTCTGTGACTGTCCGTGTGTGTCCGTGTGTGTCCGTCAGCACACACAGGAGGTCCATGGGTGTCCGCCAGCACACACACATGACGTCTGTGTGTGTCCGTCAGCACACACAGGACGTCCGTGGCTGTCAATGTGTGTCCGTGTGTGTCCTTCAGCACACACAGGACGTCTGTGGCTGTCCATCAGTTCACATATCAGCATTTTTGTCCTTAGACTCAGCACCCTGGCCCTTCCCGTGGACTGTTTTGGTGATTTTGGCCCACGTGGGCTGTCTGTTCAGTACACAAAGGACGTCTGTGGGTGTCCGCCAGCACACACAGGACGTCCGTGGGTGTCTGTGGCTATCCGTCAGCACACAGAGGACGTCCGTGGCTGTCCATCAGTACACATATCAGCACGCTGGTCCTTGGACTCAGCACGCTGGTCCTTGGACTCAGCACGCTGGCCCTTCCCGTGGACTGTTAGGGTGATTTGGCCCAAGTGGGCAGTCTGTTCAGTACATACAGGACGTCCGTGGGTGTCCATCAGCACACACAGGACATCCGTGGGTGTCCGTCAGTACACACAGGACATCTGTGGCTGTCCGTGTGTGTCCGTCAGCACACACATGACGTCTGTGGCTGTCCATCAGTACACATATCAGCACGTTGGTCGTTGGACTCAGCACGCTGACCCTCTTAAGAACCCTAAGGAACGAACACTCAACCGGATCTGATGATATGAACTCGATCTGAAGAGATAGAGAACTGATGTATTGTTTAGTGACACAAAGGGATGCGGAAGACCCAATGATACTACTAGAACCCTCAATGGCCGCTTGATTTGACAAACAAGTCCGGCTCAAAGAAAGGGGATTCACTTGGAGATAGCCTCACCAAGGGAACAAGAATGTTCTAATCAAAGAACAAAGAAAGAAATCTCAAAATGAATAAGGAAAATCGATTATCTTATTTCAAGGATGTGTTCTCATACTTATATAACTTGTAGTCAAAGATAATAAATAAAAATGTATGAAAAGGAGATATAGAAAATAGATAGAATACCATATCTAGTCAAAGCACAGAAAATAATGTTGACTGGTCGATTTGAACTCTTCGGCTACTCTTGTCCAGGTTCGGTGTAACTGATAGCACGTCCCGCGGTAAGGAGCAGTACACGGCCG
This sequence comes from Brassica napus, assembly GCF_020379485.1. Lineage (NCBI taxonomy): Eukaryota > Viridiplantae > Streptophyta > Magnoliopsida > Brassicales > Brassicaceae > Brassica > Brassica napus. Next base: position 15,330 of record NW_026014807.1, on the reverse strand, counting down.
GTACGGTCTTCATGTAAGGACGGGTGATTTTCATGGACTTTTCTGGTCCAAAAGGTGGCTATGTCTTCGGACAACCTCAAGAGTCATGCCTTAGAGAGATTTGGCTGATCAAAGTTCATGAACTGATCGAAGTGTCGGATCAGCTCATCAGAACGATCCCCGGTTCGGCCAAGATGGCTTAAGAGAGAGAGACCATGGTCGGATTTGGATTCCACTTGATCAACTTCACTTCTGACTTGACCGATGGACTTAGCATGATGAACAGGACGGGAAAGACGAACTTCAGTACGGTTGATTTGGCCATCTGGTCGCGGGTTATGCTGAAGCTCCAACTCGGACGAGTGCGGGTCGAGACGATACACGGCCCGAGCAATCTGTTCGGCCTGATCGATGGACTGAACCTCAGTTGCGTTGTTTCGGACGTTCTGATCCTCATTCTGATCTGATTCCATGGACTGATCCTCGGACTGGGGCACATCATTCCCTCCTTCTCTCAAAAGGATTTGACCACAAATCCGGATCATCTAGAAGAAAAGAGGAAAGATCAGAAACGTTAAAGCTCGAAGAAATGTCATACTTACCTTGAAGATCAAGCTGATAAGCATTTTCATTGATCTTCTTAAGGATCTGGAATGGACCATCGACCCGAGGCATAAGTTTAGACTTTCTTTCTTCCGGAAATCGCTCCTTTCTCAAGTGAACCCAAACAAGATCACCTTCTTTGAAAATAACCTCCTTTCTTTTCTGATTGGCATATCTTTTATAGATCTCGGTCTTGGCCTCAATGTTTGCACGAACCTGTTCATGTAGCTTTTTGATAGTGGCCGCCTTCCTCTTGCCATCTGTACTAACTCTTTCACTCAAAGGCAAAGGTAAAAGATCAAGTGGGCACAAAGGATTAAACCCATAAACAACTTCAAAAGGAGAAAACTTTGTAGCAGAATGCATTGCATGATTGTAAGCAAACTCAACATGTGGTAAGCATTCTTCCCAAAGCCTAAGATTCTTTTTAACCAAAGATCTAAGCAGAGCAGACAAGGTTCGATTAACAACTTCAGTTTGACCATCAGTTTGCGGATGACAAGTTGTGAAAAATATCAATCATGTTCCTAGTTTAGACCATAAGGTTTTCCAAAATAACTAAGGAACTTAGCATCGCGATCAGATACAATGGTGTTAGGCATTCCATGCAATCTAACAATCTCTCTAAAGAACAAATCAGCAACTTGTGTGGCATCATCAGTTTTATGACAAGGAATGAAATGAGCCATTTTCAAAGATCTGTCTACAACAACAAAGATTGAATCTCGTCCAGACTTAGACCTTGGCAATCCTAACACAAAATCCATAGAAATGTCTACACAAGGATGAGAAGGAATAGGAAGTGCACAATACAAACCGTGGTTTGAAGATTTGGACTTAGACTTCTTGCACACCACGCATCGGCTACATATCCGTTCCACATCTTTCATCAAGCTTGGCCAATAGAAGTGATCATGAACCGCCTTGTAAGTTTTCTTAAAACCAAAGTGTCCCATAAGACCTCCTCCATGAGCTTCCCTGAGAAACAACTCCCTCAAGGAACATTGGGGAACACACAAGCGGTTATCAAATAATAGGAATCCAGAGTTTTGAAAATACTTTCCATAAGCGACCTTGGAACATTTTCGGAAAACCTCTTTGAAATCTTGATCAGATGCGTATAATTCTTTGTTAAACTCAAAACCAAGCAATTTTGTTTCAAGGGCTGAGAGAAGAGTATACCTTCGAGACAATGCATCGGCCACAACATTCTCCTTACCTTGTTTGTACTTGATCACATAAGGGAATGTCTCAATGAACTCCATCTAACGAGCATGCCTCTTGTTGAGCTTCTGCTGACCCTTAAGGTGTCTTAGAGACTGATGATCAGTGTGGATGATGAACTCCTTAGGCCAAAGATAGTGCTGCCACGTTTGAAGGGCCCTCACCAAGGCATAGAGTTCTTGGTCGTATGTGGGGTAGTTGAGCATAGCTCCTCCAAGCTTCTCACTGAAATAAGCCACTGATTTTCCATCCTGCATCAACACAGCACCAATACCAACACCAGAAGCATCACATTCGATTTCAAAAGCTTTAGAAAAATATTGAAGTACAAGTAAAGGGGCGTGAGTCAACTTCCCTTTAAGGATTTCGAATGCTTCTTCCTGAGCTGGTCCCCATTTGAACCCCACGTTCTTCTTGATTACTTCAGTAAGAGGAGCGGCCAAGGTACTGAAGTTTTGAACAAATCGCCTATAGAAGCCGGCAAGGCCATGGAAGCTTCTCACTTCACCAATGATGGTCGGAATCGGCCAGTCCCGGATTGCTTGGACCTTCTGCTGGTCCACTCTCAAGCCATCTGCACCTACAACAAAACCTAGAAAGACCAAATGATCTGTGCCAAAAGAACACTTTCCAAGGTTAGCAAACAAACGTTCCTTTCTAAGGACTTCAAGAACAGATTTCAAGTGCTGTTGGTGCTCATCAAGGCTTTTGCTGTAAATAAGAATGTCATCAAAGTAAACCACAACAAATGACCAATAAAACACCTCAAGACATGATTCATTAGGCGCATGGAAGTACTAGGTGCATTAGTGAGACCAAAGGGCATGACAAGCCACTCATACAAACCTAGTTTTGTTTTAAAGGCCGTTTTCCATTCATCACCTTCTTTCATCCTAATCTGATGATAGCCATTTCTCAAATCTATCTTAGAAAACTACTTAGAACCATGGTTCATCAAGCATATCATCAAGACGAGGGATAGGATGTCGAGACTTTACCGTGATGTTGTTTATGGCCCGGCAGTCCACACATCCTCCAGGAGCCATCCTTCTTTGGTACAAGTAGAACAGGCACGGCACAGGGACTGAGACTCCCTCTGATGTATCCCTTCTCAAGCAAGTTTTTGATCTGTTTCTGCAGTTCCTTGGTCTCGACCGGAATTGTGCGGTACGCTGGCGGTTCGGTAGAGAGGCGCCCGGGACGAGATCGATCTGATGCTCAATGCCTCTCACCGGTGGCAATCCTTTGGGATTTTCTTCTGGAAACACATCAGAATAATCCTGCAAGATACCTAAAATCACTCAGAATCTCCGGTGCAAGGGGATGTTTGAGTGTGCATGAGCCAAGAAAGGCCAAATGCAAACCCTTATCCTTTCAAAGACTTCTCAAAGGTTACTTATGTCTGTGGGGATGGTTGGTTGAATGACTAAGTACCTAGGGGAGTTGTTTGATGCAGGAATCAAGATAAGGACCTTAAGTAAGATCATTGAGTGATCGTGGTCCAGCTGTCAAGCAAGAGCAATTCGAGTCAATGGAGGACCGATGAGCTAATAAGCTTCGTAGATGTGGCAAAGGTATGATCTAGCATTTACTTATGTAGATCTAGATAGAATGGTTTAGGGGAATGGAACCTCAGAATTGTATGGCTTGGTTTGGGTTTAGGATTGACCATTAAGCTAATTGGTAGTTGAGTAAACTGACCAGGCTAAGGTGATTCGACCAGACAAGTGTTAGATTGGTTTTAGACCAATGGTTAACTACAGAATAATCCGCTGCGTATCTGTTGATAGGATGTAGGCTATTAATGCCTAGGGAAGTCTTTAGCTAAGATCTAAGTTAGCCCTCGCCTTTAGGCGATATTATAAATAAAGGGCGAAAATTAAGAGGTTCATCCAGGAAGTGGACCAAGCGACGTGAGGCATCGACCGCGGCCTAGGCGGCCGGGATCGGGTCTTACAAGTTGGTATCAGAGCATGCTTGATCCTGTTTAGGACAACGCACTAAGATTATGCGTTCCATACCGAAATTATTACCAAAACTATGATGACTATGAAACCTTAGTTGGGTGAGCCAAGAAACAGTTGAGGTAAGCTAGGGTATCATGCTTGTGAATGTGGGAATTCTAAGATGAACCGGCTTAGCCAAGATACATTTTTCAAGGCAAGAACCTATAAACAGAAAGGTTGGTCGATCTAGTTATTTAGAAGTAATAGACGGGTTGGAAGGGATGGAAACAATGCAAGACTTGTTTATGGATGATCTGAACAAGGGAAGTAACATGGACCAGAGAGCGGCTTAGGTTGAAATAAACGTGCAGCATTCTACTGAAGTTAAGTGTTATCCCTTGATGGCCGTTCATAATAAGTAAAGCATATGCAATATTAAAATCTGACTCAAGGGAGACACTACATGACCAGTACACAAGTGGACTTCTGATCAGATGGATCAGTTAGGACTCGGTATAAGTCAAGGTAGGCTTCCATTGATCGAGTCAGTTGGAATGAATCAATTGGAATCTGAATCCGTCCAAGGAAAGAATGAGAAAACTCATGATGTTCGTTCCAATCAATGGAAGAACATGATCTTAAGTACCGTAGTATGATGGGGATTGAGGTATATTAAAATTGCTCTTGTGAATGGTGTGAGCATTCGCAAAAGTAAGACGCCTTGGAGAATGGTATGGGACGTTTTCCAAGTGTGTGGTCAAACCGAGATCTTACTCATCTAGGTATCCACTGGAAGTGGAAGTATTAAAGTTATTGGCAATGCCATGAGGGATGTTATGGGACGTTCTTTGTGGTGTGGTCATGCACTGAGATAGTTTCCACAAGTGGATTTGTGGTGTGGAAACACACGTAGTTTTTGACATAGAGGCTACACATAGTTTTGTGAGTCTGGGACTGGTCGGAAAGAGTTCTGTCTGAGTTCTGGGGAAGATTCAAGACTAGTGAGGGCAGCGGTGGGCAAATAATGCATTCACTAGGGCTCATGAAAAATATCCCGGTGATGATCCAGGAGAGAAATCTGCCTGTAGATCTGATCGAGAAAAAATATCCACGCGCCTACAGAATCACGAGATGATCCTAGGCATGAATCTGTTTGGGAAAGTGTCAGGCCACTCTTGATTGCCACAAAGTTCGTGTGCAATTGGAGACTGGACCTCACCCGATCCAGTACCAAAGTCTGAGTCCGGCTCTAAGGAAAGTAGGGGTGTCAGCAGTCCAAGTGAATCAGATGCTTAGACAGGGTTGTGATTTTTTTACCACAACTACCACTATGGAGCACGGCAATTCTGTTGATCTGTCTGGGATGTCGTTGGTATCGAGATCCATTGTCTGAGTCCGGCTTTAAGGAATGTAGTGGTGTCAGCATTCCTTGTGGATCGGATGCTTAGACGGGATTGTGAAGTATTTATTTTTACCACAATTACCACTATGGAGCGCGGCAAATTCTGTTGATCTGAAAGATCTGTTTGAGGACCCGTTGGTGTCCGAGTTCCCAGATGTGTTCCGTTCGCTACAGAGTGTCCCCTCTGGTAGGTCGGATCCATTTATGATTGAACTGGAACCAGGGACAGAATCACTGTCCTAGAGTCTGTTTCTGTCGGCTCCGGCCGAGATGGCAGAGCCAAAGTTGACCACGTCCGAGAGAGGACCATGGTCGGAGTACAACCAAGTCGGAGTTTGACCTAAGGTTGAGAATGATCAAGTCCAGTAAAGGACGAGGATCAGGCCACGACCTATTTGGAGATGGACCTTTGGTCGGGGTGAAACGGTTCAAGTCTGTGAGTGGACCAGGACCAGAGTACGATCGAGTCCAAGAAAGGACCAGGATCGAATTATGACAAAGTCCAGTGAAGGACAGAAGTCAAGTCTGAGGCGTTTTTAGTCTGGAGGGACTAAGATCGCAATGTGGCCAAGCCTGAAAAGGTTGTAGCCGGTTAAGGGGATGATCCAGTACGTTGTGGCTGAGGTCATGAACCTTATTGTCCATGAAGGACAAAAGAACCATAACAATCTGTTAGGACTCGTTGTAGGACGAGCAGCCTAAAGATTGGAACAAGTTCGTGAGGACTTGACTGGTACATCGAGTGGTGTGGGGATTGGTCAAATCTACTAAGGCTCGAGTATGCAGCATGTTCCTAAGGACTGATTATGATCTAGTCTTGGACTATGATCAGAGAAAGAATAAAATCTGAAGAAGATGCTATTCAAAGGAAAGACATAGACTTGTTGGATACTAGGACCGCAACCTGGAGAGTTCGGCCAGTGACACAAGGAATGTCTTTGGATGGATTTTCAAGTATCACTTGAATGGGTGCTTGATGGACCCTCGACTGTGGTCGAAGTAGACAAGTAAGGGTGCCATCAGCAAAACCAGAAAGGACCACTTGATAGGATTTTTGTGGTTAAATCCTTATCAAGTGGGGGAGACTTGTACAACGATGGTCAAAGGAATTTGATCATCGAAGTGGTCAATTGGTGGTTTTGAATCAAGCTTGTTCTATTCTCTGATCAAGACTAGAATAAGTTCGGTTGGAATATTTTGTCTTGGGACAAGGTATAATCATCACCGGATTCGAGGACAAATCAATTACAAGTGGGGGAGACTTGTCACGCCCCCAATCCTGGAAAGGATTGTCAGGACGGCCATGGTTCGAGGAAACGTACCAGCCAGTCTTAGGACATCAAGGCAAGCGTTCCATGGTCGAAAAAAAGGTTAAGAACATAAGGAAACTTAGACTTAACCTTATATAAGCTAAGAGACAGCTAGGACGAGTAAGACGGTAACTGGACGAAGTAGACGAGTAGCTCGACCAGCTCAACGAAGCTAGGTTTAGTTCACTCCAGCTCAGTCCCTACTAAGTCAGCTCCACTAGCTGGACTACTAGCTCACTCAGCTGAGACAGCTGAGAGTCAGCTCATCTCAGCTAGACGGACTGTTCGGGATTTAGGCCGATGGTCCGGGTCCGGGTCAGTGGCGGGCTGTGAGGTCCGGCCATGAGGCCATGGGCTGTTGGGTCTTTGGACAAGGCCGTGGGCTAAGTCTAGGAGGCTTGGGGCGTGGGTTGGGCTTATGACCGACCCCAAACCCAATCAGAAAGGGCGATGGGATGCAAGTGGCCTAGAGGGCACAACCCTTGGCCGATGGTGCCTGTTCGCTAGCAAGTCGTGCCTGTTCGTGGGGCAAGACTTACCCCCTCGTTTTCTATAAATATGGGGCCTCTCCTGTTGGTTTCATTATCCAATTCCAGAGTAAAATGCTCATAGAAAAACGTAGAGAGAGAGAGAGAGTACCGGCCAAGAGATCGGCCGGAAAAGGGCCGGTCGTGGTGGTTTTGTATCTCCGGCAAGGAGAACGGTTTAGGAGAGAGGAGGCCGTGCGGTTATGAATACCCAAGGCATAGAGAAAGGTCTGGAGAAGGACTCCAAAGCCGTGGTTCAGTCAGATAGGGTCAGTGGGGTATTCACCGACTCATCGGCTAAGACAATCGGACAGTCCGAACCGGTCTAGCCAAGGGCGTTTGGATTGTGTCCTATTATTCTCATTCTTTTCATCCTATTCTTCTTCTACTCTTTCTGTACATTGGCGTGGCCTTGTGGATATGTTGGGATTGGTTATAACCGTGGTTCTGGTTGAGTAATGCGGTCGTGGTCCATAACCGTCGAGTTAGGCGCGCGCATGGTCTAAACCGGCCTCAGGTGATCCGATTGGATAGGGGCGGTTCTGTTCTGTTCTGAACGGTTGCAACCCCTTCCCTGAAAAGTCACAATGGTTCATGACTTGTAGGTTAAGGCGTGGTCCTTTGGCCATAGGCCGGACACACGTACAGACCAGACAGTCCATACGGACAGTTAGGTCGAATGGTTGGAACATCTGAATGGGTGCGAGTTGCCAAGGGTCATGAGTTGCCAAGAGGCACGAGTGTCCAAAGGGTACTAGTTCCCAAAGGGTTTGAGTTCCAAACGGTGCCATTGGATCAAGGCTTAGGCCGAAACAAGTGGACAGTCCGCGGCTGCATAGTCAAACGGATGGACGGTTAGTTTAACCGCAGTGTTGTGTCGCAAGGTCTGATTGGTTGCAAGGCAATCCGGTTTGGTCTTGGGCCTTACTCTCTGGTATGGATCCAGGCTTTGGGTCGGATCAGGTAAGAAGGTCCGTGAGCCTTTGGGCCAGACTTATAACTGGTCGATTGCACCTAGATCTTAACCAGACGATTAGACGGGACTATGGACGATCCGGCTATGGTTGGATGGCTTTAGCCGCAAAGGCTAAGTGGGATATCTTACAATAAACCTTGGGTTGGTGAGTAGGATAGGCACCATATGCATTATGTAGGGCGTAGACCCACATGATGGCAATGGAAGGCCGTTTATATCAGTACCTGCTAAGTAGACGATGGCTTATCAAGTCTGGTAGTCGGATCATGTTTCATGACGATGGTTCGATGGCCGAGCACTAGTATGGATAGTCACGTTGCTAGAGTAAGAGTATTGATGTGATGCTTCTAGATATCAACCTTGGTGTTGATAGCTTCGAGATTGGCAAAGAGTCATGACGAAGTGTAAGGCTAGTACTATGTGTCGTAGACCATAGATACTGAGCCTAAGTGTGATTGTTCAAGGAAGGCCGTGTAAGATCTGATCATGGTTGAGTATGGACGACCTGACCTCTGAATGATGGTTCAAGGTGTCGGAACTAATCTGATTAAGGAATGCATCATTTGGTATGAACAAATCATATATGTTGTTTGGGTTAAGTCCCAAAGCCGGTCAGGCCAGATGATGACTCATCAGTTCCAAGTCATGTGAGGATGGTTGGTTGATTGACTTAGGATCTAATGAGATTTGTCATTCCAGAATATGGATTGGGTACTATTGCCTATATGGCAAGGGGATGTTTGAGTGTGCATGAGCCGAGAAAGGCCAGATGCAAACCCTTATCCTTTCAAAGACTTCTCAAAGGTTACTTATATCTGTGGGGATGGTTGGTTGAATGACTAAGTACCTAGGGGAGTTGTTTGATGCAGGAATCAAGATAAGGACCTTAAGTAAGATCATTGAGTGATCGTGGTCCAGCTGTCAAGCAAGAGCAATTCGAGTCAATGGAGGACCGATGAGCTAATAAGCTCCGTAGATTTGGCAAAGGTATGATCTAGCATTTACTTATGTAGATCTAGATGAAATGGTTTAGGGGAATGGAACCTCAGAATTGTATGGCTTGGTTTGGGTTTAGGATTGACCGTTAAGCTAATTGGTAGTTGAGTAAACTGACCAAGGCTAAGGTGATTCGACCACACAAGTGTTAGATTGGTTTTAGACCAATGGTTAACTACAGAATAATCCGCTGCGTATCTGTTGAAAGGATCTAGGCTATTAATGACTAGGGAAGTCTTTAGCTAAGATCTAAGTTAGCCCTCGCCTTTAGGCGATATTATAAATAAAGGGCAAAAATTAAGAGGTTCGGCCAGGAAGTGGACAGAGCGACGTGAGGCATCGACCGCAGCCTAGGCGGCCGGGATCGGGTCTTACACCGCCAGCACATACAGGACATCCGTGGCTGTCTGTGGCTGTCCGTCAGCACACACATGACGTCTGTGGCTGTCCGTGTGTGTATGTGGGTGTCCGCCAGCAAACACAATACGTTCAAGGCTGTCAATGGCTGCCCGTCAGCACACATAGGACGTCCATGTGTGTCCGTCAGCACACACAGGACGTCCGTGTGTTCTGTGTGTGTCTGTCAGCACACACATGACGTCCGTGGCTGTCCATAAGTACACATATCAGCACACTGGTCCTTGGACTCAGCACGCTGGCCCTTCCCGTGGACTGTTCGGGTGATTTTGGCCCACATGGGCTGTCTGGTCAGTACACACAGGACGTTTGTGGCTGTCCGTATCTTTCCGTCTGTGTCCGTCAGCACACACAGGACGTCTGTGGCTGTCCGTGTGTGTCTGTGTGTGTCCGTCAGCACACACAGGACGTCCGTGGCTGTCCATCAGTACACATATCAGCACGTTGGTCCTTGGACTCAGCACGCTACCCTTCCTGGACAGTTCGGGTGATTTTTGCCCTCTTGGGCTGTCTGTTGAGTACACACAGGACGTCTCTGGGTGTCCGCCATCACACACAGGACGTCTGTGGCTGTCTGTGTGTGTCCGTCTGTGTTCGTCAGCACACACAGGACGTTCGTGGCTGTCCATCAGTACACATATCAGCACACTGGCCCTTCCCGTGGACTGTTTGGGTCATTTTGGCCCACGTGGGCGGTCTGTTCAGTACACACAGGACGTCCGTGGGTGTCCGCCAGCACACACATGACGTTTGAGGCTGTCCGTGGCAGTCTGTCAGCACACACAGGACATTCATGGTTATCCGTGTGTGTTCTGTGGGTGTCCGCCAGCATACACAGGATGTTCGTGCTGTCCGTCAGCACACACGACGTCTGTGGGTGTCCGTCAGCACACAGGATGTCCGTGGCTGTCCGTGTGTGTCCGTCAGCACACACAGGACGTCCGTGGCTGTCCATCAGTACACATATCAGCACGTTGGTCCTTGGACTCAGCATGCTGACCCTTCCCGTGGACTGTTCGGGTGATTTTGGCCCACGTGGGTTGTCTGTTCAGTAAACACAGGACGTCTGTGGGTGTCCGTCAGCACACACATGACGTCCGTGTGTGTCCGTCAGCACACACAGACGTCTGTGGCTGTCCATCTGTACACATATCAGCACGTTGGTCCTTGGACTCAGCACCCTGGCCCTTCCCGTGGACTGTTTGGGTGATTTTGTCCCACGTGGGCTGTCTGTTCAGTACACACAGGACGTCTTTGGGTTTCCGCCAGAACACACTTGACGTCCGTAGCTGTCCGTCAACACACACAAGACGTCAGTGGATATCCTTGTGTGTCTGTGTGTGTCCGTCAGCACACACATGACGTCCGTGTGTTTGGCTCCATGTACTGATCTGTGGACCGCAGTCTATGACACAGGACATCCGTGGCTGTCCGTCATCACACACAGGCCGTCCGAGACTGTCCGTGTGTGTCCGTGGGTGTCTGCCAGCACACACAAGACGTCTGTGGCTGTCCGTCATCACACACAGGACATCCGTGATTGTCCGTGTGTGTCCGTGTGTGTCCGTCAGCCACACAGGACGTCCGTGGGTGTCCGTCAGCACACACATGACGTCCGTGTGTGTCCGTCAGCACACACAGGACGTCCGTGGCTGTCCATGTGCGTCCGTATGTGTCCGTCAGCACACACAGCACATCCGTGGCTGTCCATCAGTACACATATCAGCACGTTGGTCCTTGGACTCAGCACCCTGGCCCTTCCCGTGGACTGTTTGGGAGATTTTGTCCCACGTGGATGTCTGTTCAGTACACACAGGACGTCCGTGGGTGTCCGCCAGCACACACAGGACGTCCGTGGCTGTCTGTGGCTGTCCGTCAGCACACACAGGACATCAGTAGCTTTCCGTGTGTGTCCGTCAGCACACACAGGACGTTCGTGGCTGTCCATCAGTACACATATCAGCACATTGGTCCTTGGACTCATCACGCTGACCCTTCCCGTGGACTGTTCAGGTGATTTTGGCCCACGTGGGCTGTCTGTTCAGTACACACAGGACGTCCGTGGGTGTCCGTCAGCACACACATGACGTCCGTGTGTGTCCGTCAGCACACACAGGATGTCCGTGGTGTCCATGTGTGTCTGTGTGTATCCGTCAGCACACACAGGACGTCCGTGGCTGTCCATCAGTACACATATCAGCACGTTGGTCCTTGGACTCAACACGCTGACCCTCCCCGTGGACTGTTCGTGTGATTTTGGCTCGCGTGGGCTGTCTGTTCAGTACACACAGGACGTCTGTGGGTGTCCGTCAGCACACACAGGACGTCTGTGGCTGTTTGTGTGTCCGTCTGTGTCCGTCAGCACACACAGGACGTCTGGGCTGTCCATCAGTACACATATCAGCACGTTTGTCCTTGGACTCAGCACGCTTGTCCTTCCCATGAACTGTTTGGTGATTTTAGCCCAGGTGGGATGTGTGTTCAGTACACACAGGACGTCCGTGGGTGTCCGCCAGCACACACAAGACGTCTGTGGCTGTCTGTGGCTGTCCGTCAGCACACACAGGACGTCTGTGGCTGTCAGTGTGTGTCCTTCAGCACACACAGGACGTCTGTGGGTGTCTGTCAGCACACACAGGACGTCCCTGTGTGTCCGTCAGCACACACAGGACGTCAGTGGCTGTCTGTGTGTGTCCATGTGTGTCCGTCAGCACACACAGGAAGTCCGTGGCTGTCCGTGGACTGTTTGGGTCTGTCTGTTCAGTACACACAGAACGTCCGGGTGTCCACCAGCACACACAGGACGTCCGTGGCTGTCTGTCAGAACACACAGGACGACCGTGCTGTCCGTGTGTGTCCGTGTGTCTCCGTGTGTTTCCGTGTGTGTCCGTCCACACACAGAATGTCTGTGGGTGTCCATCAGCACACACAGGATGTCCCTGTGTGTCCGTCAGCACACACATGACGTTCATGGCTGTCTGTGTGTCCGTGTGTCCGTGTGTGTCCGTCGGCACACACAGGACGTCCGTGGCTGTCCATCAGTACACATATCAGCACGTTGGTCCTTGGACTCAGCACGCTGGCCCTTCCCGTGGACTGTTTGGGTCTGTCTGTTCAGTACACACAGGACGTCTGTGGGTGTCCGCCAACACACACAGGACATCCGTGGCTGTCCATGTGTGTCCGTGTGTGTCCGTCAGCACACACAGGACGTCCGTGGCAGTCTGTGTGTCCGTGTGTGTCCGTCAGCACACACAGGACGTCTGTGGCTGTCCATCAGTACACATATCAACACGTTGGTCTTTGGACTCAGCACGCTGGCCCTTCCCGTGGACTGTTTGAGTGATTTTGGCCCACGTGATCTGTCTGTTCAGTACATACAGGACGGCCGTGGGTGTCCGCCAGCACACACAGGACGTCCGTGGCTGTCTGTGTGTGTTCGTGTGTGTCCGTCAGCACACACAGGATGTCTGTGGCTGTCCATCAGTAAACATATCAGCGCGCTTGTCATGTCCCCGATCCTAGATAGGATCCTAATGGGAGACGCACCAGTCAGGTCATTAGACCTTGAGACAAGCGTATCATGGTCCTGAATGAAGGTTAAGGGCATCAGTCAGCTGAGACTTAACCAGGATACGATGGAAACAACGGTAAAGGAGTTGAGTGAGTGTTTAGGCAGCTGGACGAGTGTTGGTTTGAGTTCAATCAGCTCGGTTCAGCTGGTATTCAGTTCACCATGATCTGTTCAGCTCACAGGAGCTGGTGGACTAGCTCACTCAGCTGGGAACAGCTGGAGGTCAGCTCAATCCGGTGAACGGTGCGTTCTGGTTCGGATCAGTCCGGGACGGTTACTGGGCGAGCCGATGGTCCGGGTGCAGGACGGTTCGACCAAATTGGACTTAGGCTTGGGACAGGGAGTGGGCAAGCTTCCAGAGTGTGAGCTGAGGCTAAGTGATCGATTTGTCAAAGGAAGAAAAGGGGAGAAACCGCCAATGGGAGGTTATGGGACGGTTATGGGACGGTTTTGGAAGAAGGGATGTGATTTTTGGTAACTGTTCGCCAGGCGGTTGGGGACAGTTTAAGTCGTCCTCTCTCTCTCATTTCTGCCATTCTGGTCGATTTTACTCACTTTCACACAGAGAGAAACACAGAGAAAGTTCAAGAGAGAAAGAGAGACACAACCTTGGATTGGCCGATTTGATCCAGAGATTGTTCTTGAGTGTTCCTGGTGTGTTTGGGCGTGTGATCAAGAGGATGGATTTGAGGCAGAAAGACAAGGAGAAGGCAAAGGAGAAAGACAAGGAAGTCGCCCCTGGAGACCGAACTCCTAAGGTGAGAGGTGTGGCCAAGAGTAACCGGACAAGGCCGCGGATGATGGCCGTGTGAGTCTGGCCGTGTGAGTCTGGCCGGTTTGGATCGATTGGCCACTCCTTACTCTGACTTCTCTACTCTGTTTTCTTCATATATATTGTACTATGGATTGTTTTATGATATTACAGGGAAGGATCTATCGATCTTAAGGGCCTTGGCCTGATCAAATTCCCATGAAAGCCCTTGTTCTTGTGTGGGCTGTTCATGGCCGAGATCACTATGATCTGAGCCGGTTCTTTTGAATCTGATTATGAGAATATTTTTCTTCTGATTGTCATGATTTATCATGAATTTTATTTGGTTTGGATCTCTTTAAAGGGGTCAGATTTGACATTTTTGATGATTGTTCTTGACTAGATTGGATCCGACCATGCAATGTGAACTGATTCTTGTTTTGTAATCTAACCTTGTGATTGTGTGTTTGTTTGTGTTGGATCCAGGACCAGAAATGGACCGTGGTAAGGAAAAGCACCATGAGGACCGCGGCCATGGGAAGATGTGTGGTGATTGGGTTGATTCTGAAAATTGTGTAATTATTGTAGCCTATTGTGCAACTTGTGAACTTATGCGATTCTAAGTAATCTTTTGTACTGATTAACTTAGGAGTGATTGGTTTGTGTGTTCAGTTGTGGACTAACCTTTTGTTTGTGTTTGTAACTCCTAAGGGTACAAGAAGGTATAAATCTCGGAAAGGAAAGGAGGCAACTGGAGCGTCTGGAGCAGTGGGGCAGGATGGTGCTGAACAGACCGGAGTGTTACCAGCTGGAACCATTCCAACCACAGTGCTACCGGCTCTGGTGGAGCAGGTGGACAATGCAACCGGACTTCCAGTGGTCCAACTCTTCCTACTGAGGTTAATGAAACTAATGTGGACGAGCAGCAAGAGCAAGTCCATGGAGACGATACTGGGTCATCCAACGTTGGTGCTGGGAGTGGCCAGAATGTTGATGCAAACAATGTTCGGGTCACTGGTGCCGAGGAGGTCATTGAGCCGACCATAAGGGGCTTGGTGGAGGCTATGCAGATCATGGGGGCTCAGATAGCCTCCTTGACACAGGCGTTCACACCATTGGTGAACTCGTCCGTGGGACAGGCTAATCCCCCGGTTCGGGTTGCTGCTGGAGTGGCTGATGTTGGTGCTGGCCGTGTGGATGAGGTGATAGAGATACCCACCGGTCAGGCCAGTGCATGGTATGGACTACCTGAACGTGCTGGAGCATATCTCCAAGTTGGGAACCAAACACTTTGCTGGAAGTGTTGATCCTATGGAAGCGGACGAGTGGAGAACCAGGTTGGTTTGAAACTTCAAGTCCACACGATGTCCTGAGGATTACCAGAAGGACATAGCAGTACACTTCCTGGAGGGTTATGCACATAATTGGTGGTTAGGTTTGGACAAGCGTACCAATGGTACCATGAGCTTTGTCTGACTTTGAGGGTGAGTTCAACCATAAGTACTTTCCTTCTGAGGCAAGGGATCGTTTGAGTCCAAGTCCTGACTTGACTCAGGGACGAGGACAGTTCGTGAGTATGAAGAAGAGTCACCCGACTCAGAGGATGTGGGAAGAGAACTGGAGGA
>NW_026014806.1:0-68839 GCF_020379485.1 Brassica napus | reverse complement strand
TAACATATTATAACATGTAAAGTATGATCAGAATATATAAATGATCGTCCAGAGAGCTGGAATCAAGAAGTTTAATCGTTTATTCAATTGGTGTATCGAAGAAAAGAAACAGAGAAAACCTTAATCTATTTAGGGTTTTCAAATTGAATTTGGATACATTTGAGCTGCTTTTTTTTTTTTTTTTTTTGAATCCAATATGTAGAGCAGAATCAGAGTTAGAAAGAATAAATTTTCATTTTTATATTTGAACATATATTCTTTACTAAGACCATAAAATGAATTGTAAATTCAGGTAAGAATTAAACATATGAACCCGACGCGTACGGCCGGAATACCACTATAGTAGTATATAATGGGAGGATTGGATTTATTTTTGCAAAGATAACATTGTATCTCTTAAGAAATAAACAGAAATATTGAGATTAGAAAGAAATTTAATGATTTTTTGCATATTTAAAGTGAAATATCGTTGTAAATTAGCTTATAACTGAAGTTTGGAAGCGTTTTGCAAAGGTAAGTGTAGAGAATAATAAGTTTAAAAGTAGTGTATAGTGTACGATTGTAAGAATAACATTGTTCTTTTTTAACAAAAAAAAAAGAATAAAATTGTTCTTTCGTCTTTTCCTCCCTCTTGGTTTGTACCCCCAGTACATATGATGTATCATTGATTGTCTTTGTTCTTTCTGACTTGGGCATTTGCAGTCAACATATTAGATTGCTCATTTGTTCAACATGGAGGACGACTAAAACTTGGCTCTTTGTGCTTACTTCGTCATTCACTCCATAATGGATTGAGTTATTGATTCACTTATTAAAATTCTAGTATTAAGGCCCTTGATTTGCAATGCCCTTTAGTTATTTATTTTATGATTTCAATTTTGAGAAAAGAACAACATAATTTTTGCTTTCCTGATTGTTGAAACAGTACTTCGACAATCAAATAGTTGTAAAATATCAATCAATAAGAGGGCCTGATTAGTTATTCTTTGCAATCAACAGACTGAATGGCTGTTAAGTAATAAGTAGAACTCAAGAGATTGAGATGCGAGTGTAATGATTTTGTGCAGAATTTATAGTGAAATATGATAGCAAATGAGTTTTGTTTTTCAGATCAATAGTGCTACAAGCGTAAAAATAGAGTAGTGTGTAGTGTATATCATAAGTTGTATTTGTTTAATATTTCTCATTTGGTCCATTTGGCATTTGAGTATATGATTGATGGCATTATTCTTGTTAATACAATCATTTCAGCCAATGCATTAATGAAATTGCTCGTTTGACTGAGTTGTGTTCTCACCCAAGAGTAGGTTTCGATTTTGGCTCTCATTTCTTTGTTTTGCCATAGTTTAATTTTACTGCTTCATTTCTCTTTTATCCCTTACCTGTGTGTTTGTATTTTTTTTAAAACTAGATTTATATGCTAACAATTTCCCCTCCAATTAATAATTGTTAGCATATAAATCTAGTAGTAAACATGTAATTTCTCCATTTGCATTTTACATTTCGAGGATCTTTTTCAGTTATTGTTCTTGGTAAATTTTGATTCCAACAAAAATAGTTCTTGCTATTTTGGTGTAGTTTTTGGTTCTGGTTGTTCGGGTAAAGATTCAAATAGGGGAATACTTTAGGATAACACTAAAAAAGTTTATGTCACAAATATAAACTCTAAGAATCAAAATATTCAAACTATTTTATTAAAGAGGTAAATATACATTTATAACCATAGGGTTAACTAATATCCAAACCTTAGGGTTTAGATTTGAGATTGAAGTTAAAAATTTATAAAATAAAAATTTTAAAAATAGTTTCAGAAAATATTTTTGAATTACAAAAGAAAATTTGAAAAAAATAAAAAAAAAATTCGAAAAAAAAAAAAAAAAAAGGAAAATTTTTTTATAAAAAAGTTCAAATTTAAAAATATATAATTAAAAATTCTAAAAAAAAATTTGTTTTTCTTTATTTTTTATATATCTATATTCATTTTTCTTCTTGTGATCTATTTTTGTGAAACTTGAAAATAGTTTATGTAGGAGAATTGTCCCTTCAAATATCAAGGTAAGCCCATCATAAAGTCTAATGTTTAAAGACCAGAGGCAAATCAGTTGACCGCTCCCAAACGTCACCGTTTCATCATTAACCCGGTTTGGTTTCTGGTTTACTCAACTAAACGCAATTAAATCGTCTCGTCTTCTTCCACGCCACGCCCTACGCATTTTTTATCGAGAAACAAACGGAAAATTTTGATCCAAAGGAGAGAGTAAAAGATCTAGATGGAGAGAAGACAAGCGCGGAGCTCGAAGATCCATGTCTTTGTATTGGTCTGTCTGATACTGTTTAGCTCGATCGAGCGAATCTCATCGCTCTCGGTTACTGTTAGCGACGATGAATGCGTACAAGAGTATGTCCTCTACGAAGGAGATAACGTCTCCGGAAACTTCGTCGTCGTCGACCATGATATCTTCTGGGGATCTGATCATCCCGGTTTGGATTTCACGGTGAGACATCTTTTCGATTCTCCCGGTTTAGATCAGATCATCCCGGTTTAGATGTATTTCCTTTCGATGTTGTGAATGTTTGGTTGATATGTTATTAGTTATTACCATGAAATTTTCAGACTGATTGTGTCTGAATTTCGATCGATTTGGTTTATTCTGTCTGATTTCGGATCTGAATTTCGAGATAAAGTTCGACTGGAATCAAAATTGTATAATTTGTATTGAAATTTGTAGGCTTTATATCGAAATTTGTAGAATTTTTCGATAATTGATTGACTTGGATAAAGTGTGTTTAATGGTTTGGATTGTTGATATAGGTGACGTCACCTGCTGGGAACATAGTACATACGTTGAAGGGAACATCAGGAGATAAGTTTGAGTTCAAGGCACCAAGAAGTGGAATGTACAAGTTTTGTTTCCACAACCCTTACTCTACTCCTGAAACTGTCTCCTTCTACATTCACGTTGGTCATATCCCCAACGAGCATGACTTAGCTAAAGACGGTTTGTTTCAGTTCATCCTCCTTATATTGAGCATTGAGTTGGGACTGTTTTGTGTTTTCTTGTTGTTGATGCTGTGTTTTTCTCCTGTTTGCTTGAATGCTTCTCAGAGCATTTGGACCCGGTGAATGTTAAGATAGCTGAGCTGAGAGAGGCTTTGGAGTCGGTTGTTTCGGAGCAAAAGTATTTGAAAGCACGTGATACCCGTCACCGTCATAGTGAGTTTTCCTCTCCATTCATCTTTTACATTTTGTTTTTTTGTATATTTTTCTTCCCGTGATATGAAGAACTTTCTCAGATGCAGCATAACTTTAGAGACTATGTTTTTGTCCCCAAAAGATACAACCTTTAGATCCCTTTGTTTGGCCCTAAAAGATTCAACCTTTACGATCTGACATTACTTTTCGTGATGGATTTTGTTTTTTTTGGTGCAGCAAATGAGAGCACGAGAAAGCGAGTGATATTCTACACAGTAGGAGAGTACATTTTCCTAGCAGCAGCAAGTGGTCTTCAGGTTCTCTACATCCGCAAGCTCTTCAGCAAGTCGGTTGCATACAACAGGGTTTGAACATATAATTTCAAGGTTTTATCTCCTTTTTTATTGTCTTGGAATCGGTAAACACAATCAAACAAGTGTTAGTTAATTAAGACCCTAATAGCTAAAAGACCTCCTTTATTTTGTTTCCAGTGTCTACAATCTTTCTTGGCTTAAGTTTACTTATGTTTTAACATGAAGAAACTTGATAAGCTTACTATATTCTTGCTTCTTCTCTCTGCTATGATCATTGTTGGCTTGTTTAAAGCATTCACGCTCGCCATAACAAGCTTTAGCAAGCAAATTAAACCAAAGAAATAGCAGTAAAATTACTATTGTGAAATTTCCTATGAAAAAAAATTATCATCTTTTGCTATGTAGTTTTTTTTTCTTCTCTAACTCGACGCAATCCGTAAGTGATACATAAGTGTGTATAATTTTTTTTATAAAAACAAAACATGAGTCGAGTAAGATTGAAAGAGAGTCAAATTAGAAAAAGAAATTCAGATAAATTCAAGACAATATCCATAAGCAACAACCAAGACGGAGAAACATTCACAGAACTATTATACAAATCAGAAATGATCAAATAAAGGAAACATTTAGAACCAAACCGGGGATTAGACCCAAAGTTATTACAGAATCATAACATTTTCAACATAGCTTGTAACACTTAAATGTTGTATAACACGATCTTTACCCAGCAATACCTTATCATCAATTCCTTTAATTTCAACTCTTCTGACACTCTTGCTATCCAGGTTGTAAAAGAAAACATGGAATGGATTTTTCCAACGACTTAGGACCCAAGCAATTTCACCTGTATCAGTAGCCCATGTTGACTTTACTTCCAAAATCTGTATTTGGGGAATCAAAGCTATGCTTGGACCATTTCTCTTTCTGGGTATCGTCTAGAACCCATAACTCACCATGACTACCACTATTCACCACCACAGCACATAGCTTTCCCTTGAAATTCACCAAAGCCGAAATGTAAGTTAAGTTAGAGCCCTCCGGCATATTTATTAGTCTAAATTCTTCAGACCCAACATCAAAGGATGCTATCAAACAAGTATTGTCCGACCGAGCTATGTAATACAAAATCCCGTTGATGCATATCCCATCTCTCTCACGTTCAGGATAATGCGGAAACAAACATATGATCTTTCTCCAGGATAGTCTTCCCTTCTCTTTCGTCAGAACTTGATGCTCCTTGGAGTTAACTTGTTTTCTGTAGTTTGTCACGGTCATGCACAGAACCTTGAACTGTTTTTTGATGGGATCATACCCAAAAAAGGTTCTCAAATCAGAATTCTTCGCTTTAACTTTGGGTAAAGTTAGGTGTTGGCCCGTGGAAGGGTTACATATCACAGGAACCCTTTCGTACTTTCCCATTATTTTCGGTCGATCGATAAGACACGTAAATCCCTGGACAGATAGACAGCTTTCGGGTCCCGAACCTCCATTTAATCTCATATGATAATCTGCTTCTACAACACTTAACTCTTCATCAAGATGTTGAGGCTGAGGAGCTGTACAGAAATGCCACTTACCGCTACATTTAAAGGTGAGCAAAATACGTGGCTGCGCTGATGAAATGGTTAGAAAAGAATCTGTGAAAGCTGGAGTAAGAAGTAAGGATTTCCATTCCTTCAAGACGCGGCGGCAAGTTGCGATGGATTTCGCAGGTACTCTTGAGAGTATCTCGATGATGAGTTCATTAGGAATAGTCTCTATGGACAGTTCGGTGTCGAGACTGACGATTTTAAGGCGGCTATTCTCCGGACCGTCCATAGATGATTTTTTTGCACTATTGCTTGCTTTGGAAATGCTTCTGTTCTTTTCACTTTTCTTTTATAAATTGAATTGGGGTTGCAATAACATTGCGCTCTTTATAGGCATACCATAAATATTTTTTAAAATATTGGTATTTTTTGTATATTCTTATGAATAAATGTCTAAAATAATCTGTAATATATTTTTTCACTAAAAACCAATTTTTATTTAGTGAAATATTTATCAAAATTTAATGGTCAAACTGTTTTTAATTTACGACCAACCAATTTTTCGTCGGTACGTAATTAATGACAAAATTTTGACCAAAGTTTTGTTCAAAATGGTTTAGTGAACTAAAATTAGTTTGTTTTCGATAAAATCATCTAAATGACTAAAACAGTCTTAAGTACATTTATTACCTAGGTTGCATGGAAACGGAAACGGATACGTTGAAACAAAACATTTCAAAACGTAGAAACGTAACTTTTGATTTTTTTATGCTTTGAAAACATTTTAGAAACGTCTATAAATATATACATATATATATATATATTTGCATTCATTTTTATTATGTTTACTATATCTTAGAATACAAATAAACAAATATCCATTCTATTTAATCATACAAGAAAATAAGTCATTATTAAACATCAAAATCATATAAAAATTTTAAAATAACAAAAACTCAGTACTTAAATATTAAATAGTTTAACTAAAATAAAAATCATAACAACAAATCATAACTAATTGAAAAGTTTTAGCGTTTCCAGAACAGAAACACGAGTTTCCAAAATAGAAACGCAAGTTTCCACTAAGTTTTCAAACTGAGATTTTTAAAAACGAGTTTCCAATGCGTTTCCACGAGTTTCCGAAATATTTCGATTCTGAAACGTTTCCGAAACGTGAAACGTACCTTCAACTGAGTTTCCATGCAACATAGTTTATTACCAAAAATATTAAATAATGCTTATTTATTAAAGAGGATAAGATTTATCCTATTAACCTCGTCTTATTCTCTTAGCCGTTTAAATAACTGAGTATACTTTTCTTTTTTTCTTAGATATAGTAACATCTCTTGTAAAATATGAGATATATAATATAGAAAGAGTAATAAGTGTTTTACAAATGAGAGGTGGGCACGAGTCGAATATTCGGGTTTTGAGATATTTGTGATCCGAATTGTTTTGTCCAAATAATCAGTTATCCGATTCGATCTGTAGTTATCCGAATATTCGGTGTTCAAGATATCCGGAATTTTTTTATATTTTTAAACGAATATCTTATTCGATATGTACAAATAAAATAAAATTTAAAAATAAATTTAAATCCAAAGATAATATAAAATAATAATATTTTGGTGCAAATATAAAATTATTTTCTTTTTAAAATTCTAATAACTAATATAATAAATAAAAATATTATAAAACTTACCTAAAATAAAAAGTTAATTTGATTTGTTTCTTTTGAATATTTCATATTATATTTGTTTAGCTTTGTAAGGTTACGGATATCCGAATTTTCAGTTTGAAACAAAACAGATAACAAATCGAATTAAAACTTACTGATATTTTTCCCAGCCCTATGAAAAAGTCTCTTTGTCGTTGATATTTCTTCTACCACACATAAAATAATATGTATTAATAACATGTCAAACATAAATACAATATATATTTCATAAATATATCTTTCATATAAGTTACAACACGTTATCATGACGAGCGTTCTTATCATGTACGAGCTGAGATTTAATTTATGTTTCAATATATTTTACTTTATTTAATTTTATTTCAGAGTGATAGCTTTACTTTCTACGTTTATTATTTGTACTAAGATGATTTGTGTTGCCTTTCCTAATTTCTCATTATAATAGACAATGTCTTTACGATCAAAAGATCACATAGTAGGCTTTGTCTCCATGAATATGAAATGATCAACATGTTAAACTTTGTCTCCTCGGATCATATAGGAAGGCTTTGAATTCATAAATATAAAATAGTCAATATGGTGTACTATGCACTCAAATTATGATTTTATTATATTTTTATATTACTATTTTATTAATCCAGTTATAATGTAGAATTTGACAAAGCTCGAAATAACTGTCGCTGATATTACTGGGAATAATTATATGACATGGTCTGTCAGTGTAAAAATGGACCTAAGAGGAAATGAACTTTTAGAAACCATCAATAAATTGAAAACTATGTCGTATGAGAAAAAGAAAAAAGACATGATGTTTTTACGAAACTACATACATGATGGTTTAAACGATAAATATATTAAGAAAGAAGATCATGTAGATATTTTGGCAATGTTCAAAAGAGAGGTTTGATAACAAGAGATATGTGAACTTATACCGAAATCCAAACACGAGTCGATCCAATTTTTGTTCCAGGACTACAAAAGTATTAGTGGATATAATTTTGGGATGTTCGGAATTACATCAAGGAAAATGTTATGTGGAAAGAAGATAAGTGATGATGCTATGATAGAGATAAATCTCTTCATGTTCGATCGTGAAAATGTAGTCATGCAGCAAATACAAGGCGAATGGATATACCCAATACTTGGAGTTGATGTAAGTTTTCCTTGTCGTGGAGCAATCAAATTGTAACATTGAACCATCATGCTAGTCCTAATGAATCTGATTTGTTCTCTGAAGTGAATGTTGCATCATTTGGTTATAATAATTAGGAGGTATGAGGACGTGGACACGGTAAAAACCGCTATCATGGTTGTGGAAAAAGGTGACAACGAAGATTTTATCCTTATGATAAAAGAACAACTGAGAACTTCATCGAAAATAAAAAAAAAGTCGGGATGTTAGAAAGAAATCTTGAAATGTTTGCAATAAATGCGACATAAAAGGACATTGTGTACATATTTGTCGTACGCCAAAACATTTATCATATTTGTATCAAAAATTACAAAAGAAAAAAAAAAAACAAAAAGGAAGTGAAACAAATTTCATCTCTAATGAACTAGACCATTTTTCATGGCTTGATTATTTGGTTGATCCATAGAGCATCGATGAATAATAAAATTGATGGCTTCTTTGTAAGCTATGAGTTGTTTTCACTGGAAAGGCTTCTTTGTTGTTTTTTTTTTTTTTTTTACTTTTTTGGTCTCTCTAGCTGGGTTTCCACATATTTTAGAAATCATCTTTTCACTCTTAAAACTTGCTTATTGCGTTGGAGCTCTACCTGGTGGTAACAATAAGCGGGCTAGTAATAAAGACTTATACACATATGCTTCAGTGCATAAAAATGACAGTAATAAATCAGTCACAATTAGTGAAATAACTTCCCAAGTAAAGTCATGTGGGTCAAAACATAATAGAAATAAACAAGTAAAAAATAAACATATGTAAGATGATATAATAAAGAGCTCCTCTATAGAAATGGCAAAAAAGTTGTCCAGTCCCGTCCCGGACCGCAGCAAGAATGGCTTCAAGCGAATCATGGAGGGCCAGACCTGCGCGGGCCGGTCTCCGAAATGGCTGCCCAAACCCGCCTGCTATATGTATGGGCCTTTGCGGGTCAGCCCATTGGACGTCTGATCTTCCATTGCCTGCACCATCTAAACTTCATGATCAGTACGCTTTGTAGATGCAAATTTGAATTAGAATCTAAATGGCTTTGTTTACAATCGTAGTTTTAAGTAGTTTCTTGTTGTTCTTTAGTTGTACATGTTTAAATGGTGCAGAACTTTTTAGTTTGTTGTTTGCAAAGCAATGTAACTAAACATCAAGCTAACCGGGACAAAGATAATTGCAACTAAACATCAGTCTAGCTAGCCTGAAATATGAAGAATTGTGTACACGTTCAGTGAAGAGGAGAAGAAGATGAACATGCATGCAGCGAAGGAGAATCTCCAGTAGTGGATCAAAGACGAAGAGAAGCTCCGGTGGTGGATCGAAGAAGAATAGAAGCTCCGGTGGTGGATCGAAGAGAAACAACCTAAAAAAATAGTTAGATCCAAAAATTTATTATAAACACAAAATATGTTGAATCTTTCAATACCTGTGACATGCATGTAGGAAGAAGAGTCTGGAAGCACCATCGCTGAAGAACCCATCGTCGGAGCTCCATCAGTTTCTTCGGTGAAAAGTGAGCTCGCACAGTTCTGGAAGAATCAAAGACGCATGGGAGACCGGAAGAATCATCGAACACCAAACCGCCATCACCGGAGCTCCATAGTTTGTCGGTGAAGATCAAAACTAGATCGCCATCCTCACAGTCTCTCTCGTTTTTTTCTATTTTCAGTTGAAAAATCGAAAAAAAAAGCCCAAGGTTAGGCGGGTTTTCACTATCATGCGGTCCACTGGTGGCCCATCGCACCAAAGGCCTAATACCGAAAGAACCCATCCCGCGAGGCTTTCTCTTTTTGGGCTAACTAAACCCCGCCCCGTAGCACTCCTTTATGGAAAAGGCCTGTGGTCCAGGTCCAAAATTGCCATCTCTACTCCTGTAGGGTGGCTTTAGCCCTTGGCATCTGCAACGCCTCCCTCCGGGAGTAATCTGGAAAATGTGATTATTTTGTTAAGGGAACAAGAAAGTAATGAATAATCAAGTAAACTTTCAATGTTATTTTTTCAAAAGGATATAGCTTCGCCTTCCGGGAGATTAGGAGCGGCAAAGACTTTGCAGACTCGTTGCTCTCCTTTGCCCTTCCTGAAACTGAGACTGATCGTGACTGCGTGAGCAAGAACATGACCACCTGCTGGCTTCTTTGGATCTGATATGAACATTAATTCCACCCCTGGATCATATATCACTTCAATTATCATATCAAAAGATGATCCCCTTATCAGGTTAGTGCAACCAATAAAAGAATCCTTCCCTTCTAGAGTAAAGCAAACCTTGGTTGGTCATGTAGACAGAAACATTGAATTCCTCTGCAATTTTGATTATCCTTGAGAGCGTCTGAGCTAGTTTTTGCTGCAACACAGAAACTAACCTTCTTGAGAAAAGCAGAGAAGCTTTCCACCTTTTTAGCACAGCTATATCTTGTTAATGCTTTATGTTAGTAATGTAACCTGGCGATCAGCAAGTTCCCATCTTCTAGTGAAATCCACTCGGAATAAAGCAATGATCGAGTCAACAATCTGGAAAGCAATGGTAAGCTCAGCTTAAATTCATGTTATGTTTTTGTCGATTGGAAACTCACGAGGAAATAATCAGACATGCTTTCTTGTTTACCAAGAAGCAAGTTGTACTGATGCTTACAGGTGTAAGCACGAGCATAAATGATCTGTTAATATCATAAATTATGAATCTCAGTTTTAGCCTTAAAAGTTTCACGTTAAAGAACAATGAGTCTAATCTTCCCACAATCGAAGCTTTCAGGATCTTTGACTGATCTCGGCTACATACGTCCCCTTCCTACTGAAGTCACTCCTCGAATCGACGAGTATATTTTTGTTTTTTTTTGCAGATTTTTGCCAACCGGCTCTCATACCAGTTAATGTGTTTTTGAAACTCATATCCAACTCTTCCTAGGCTGATTATTATAAAGTTCGCATGGATTTGTTCTTGGACTCAAAGACGTCATACTATGAGACTTTGTTTGCATATATATTCACAGCCCATATGTGGTTGTGCTTCATTTTTTGTGATTATATTAAAAACGAATTACAGAAGCTCTCTGTTGTAAAGGTACATGTGGAATGCGGTTGCCTAGATACAGACAGAATAGGCTCGATTGAAAGGCCACATGTACACTCAAACGAATCTCTCATATATCAAAAGAAGTGGATTACAAAAGAACCATTTTTATATATGTTCTTTTTGTATTTCTTAAACTTTATACACACTTTATTTATCATATGACTTCTATTATATACCATCGTCGCCTTTGCAATAATTTTTTCAAAAAAAATTACATGAACTAACAACCAATACGTACACTCAGAGCATGATAATGTATATTGTGACGAATTTGCCAGGAGTGTTCGGAGCACACATTCTATATATGTACATTTTCCACAGTTTCAGAATACTGTAGATCATGAAATCAAATAAAAGAAAAACTTGCATTTTATGGGTGTGAATCTATAAAAGGGATGTTTCCTCCTTAGTAGACACTAAATTATTTTAATAAAAAAAGAGAACAGAAGGGGACCATTTGCATGTTGCATATCCTATAACACATAGACTCAGTCCCACTTGCAAATTCACTAACCCCACTACGACCCACCAAACGTCTCCGTTTTAGTAAACTCCATGCTCTGCGTACGTACAAGTTACAAAGACAGAGATATGTATAATGTATCCATGGTCCTAGCTAGCTACAGCTCTTAGGGTACGCATACCGGAGCCATCATCATCAATTTATCATCGACATCGATATATCATGATGATCATCATCACAGTATCTCAATTTCTCTCTCCTTCAGTTTATGTAGCAGTGGCAGTAATGTGGGTGATACGTTGGTAAAGCTGGAAAGCAACATTTGGATCCACTCTCTGTTGGTTCAAGCATGCTTCTTTTTTTTAACTCTTCCCATGTAGTCTCTCTACATATATATATATATAAATTTATCACAAATTGCAACATATTTGTAATTGCATATATACATGAACCGACGAAAAGTTGTACTACAGTACAGTGAAACTTCTATAAATTAATAATGTTAGGACTACACCAAAACTATAATTTTTTTATTAATTTATAAATATATTAATTTATCGATGTACTAATTGAACCAAAAACTCAATTTGGGACTATAAAATTATATTATTTTATAGAGATTTATAGTGTATATTAATTTATAGAGTATTAATTTAAAGAGGTTATACAGTATTTTGTAATGATTAAATAAGAATATCATATATTAATTTGTGATCATTAGCCACTAAATAACACAATAATTCTATAATTATTTGTTCTACATGTAAGCTTTTTTTTATAAATTTGCGATCAATACAAAATTGGTAGCAGTCATCAGTAGTAAAAATTATATTTTGCCATCTCCTACATTGATTTGCATAGCAAAATTTGCTACATATTTTCAACACTGAATTTTTTTATGAATTTTTAGGATATGTTTCCATAAAAGCTATGAAGCAATATCCCAAAACTATGACAACTTGGTTTAAAAAAGGTTCCTTTAAATTTTGAAAAGATTGCATGCAAGCGCGCGACAAGCCTGAATAAAAGTTCAAGAATATTTCTTAAATGCTTTGTGGTATTTTTAATAAACAAATGTGGTAGTTTTGAGCCGAAAAATTGATCTTGCTGCATAAATAATTAGCATCAACAACAATTTCGTAGTTTCTAGAAACCATAAACTTGTAGAGTAGTTTATGAATAACATTTGGGTCTGTACTGTAACCAATATAAAGTCGTTGCAAATGGGTAATTAATGCAAATCTGTCGGATCTGAGATAATATATTTTGTAAAATGTTTTTGATATCTACTCTATTAAAATAGAGTCCTAAATTTATCTACCATTAAAGTTATCATTTAAGTTTTGGACTGTTTCAAGTTTGTTAGTGTGTTACATAATTTATGGACCATATCCTATTAATTACAATTAATTATACAATAAAATTAAAACCAAATAACTTAAATTAAACCAACAATATATTATATTATAACAACCAAACGAATTATGTTCTATTGAATTATGTTCTATCTACTCTATTAAACTATACCGTATATTTACAATTATACTAGCAATTCAATAACTCTCACTTGGACCTCTTTTACAATAGATTAAACTTTGCTCTAAGTTGATTTATAATTTTCTCTTATCAACATCATATAATTTTCTCTATACCGAACATGTATATGTTTGGTTCCTCTTTGCTTCTATAATAGACTAGATATGATAACTCTTTTTACACCTCATTTTGTATATATGTTACTTGGCTCTAAGTTGATTGATTTTGTATTAGGCTTAGAGATACATGCCATTATGAACACATGACTTAGAGACTTAGAGATACCTGTCATTATATAAACTTCCTTAATATAATTTCAAAAGTGTCAAAATATGATATCTATTTATAAAAATCTATTTAAAAAAAAAGAGAGTATAAGTTAGGAATTACATGTATTATTTATTTAAAAAATATTTGTAACTACTAATTTCGAAAATATAATCCTTATCTACAAGAAAATTACAAAGATATTATTCAGCAAATATTTCAAAAATATAATCCTTATCTACAAGATTCTTAACAAGATATTATTCATACTAACTTGAATTATGTTCTATCTACTCTATTAAACTATACCGTATATTTACAATTATACTAGCAATTCAATAACTCTCACTTGGACCTCTTTTACAATAGATTAAACTTTGCTCTAAGTTGATTTATAATTTTCTCTTATCAACATCATATAATTTTCTCTATACCGAACATGTATATGTTTGGTTCCTCTTTGCTTCTATAATAGACTAGATATGATAACTCTTTTTACACCTCATTTTGTATATATGTTACTTGGCTCTAAGTTGATTGATTTTGTATTAGGCTTAGAGATACATGCCATTATGAACACATGACTTAGAGACTTAGAGATACCTGTCATTATATAAACTTCCTTAATATAATTTCAAAAGTGTCAAAATATGATATCTATTTATAAAAATCTATTTAAAAAAAAAGAGAGTATAAGTTAGGAATTACATGTATTATTTATTTAAAAAATATTTGTAACTACTAATTTCGAAAATATAATCCTTATCTACAAGAAAATTACAAAGATATTATTCAGCAAATATTTCAAAAATATAATCCTTATCTACAAGATTCTTAACAAGATATTATTCATACTAACTTGACTTGCACACCAAATAATTGATAACAACTTAATACAATTTATTTATTACGAGATTCTCTCATATTTGAAAGTTTATATTTTTAAAATAAATTAAACAATCACATTAACTATATAATAAAAAATTAGATTTTTTCTTATATGTTATATTTTGAATTTTTTAAAACGTCTATAAATTACTAAATCTCAGTCGATACAACAAAGATTTATTTAGAAGCTATTGAAATCACCTAGCGAGAATATGGATTGCACAACAAATTTGCTTTCGTGACCTTTACTCCCTTTCTCTTCGTCACAATACCGAAAATGAATAATTTGAAAGTGTCGATTAAAAATCTGAAATGGTAATGTTTTCTTTAGTTCAGTCCATTGTTTTCCTTAACTAGATGGGTCACGTACATTGAAGAATGTATTTTGGCCTAAAAATGATTGCATACCCAAAATCAATACGAATCATCATCAATTTCGTTTAAAATTTTGTTACAATAAAAAATATAGGTTTGGGCAAAAAATCTGAATCCAAAAAATCATACCAAATATAATCCGAAAGGTAGTAATGAACTTTAATCAAAATTGGTTAGATATCCGAACGGGTTCAAAATTTTGGTATCTAGAGAACCAGAATGGAACCGGATCCGAAACAAACTATTTCGGGTATCCGAATATATTCGAACCATATTTATATACTTCAATATATTAATTATTTTAAATTTAATATTTAAAGAATATACAAAATATATAAGATGTTTTTAAGTTGTCCAAAATACTTAAAATATATATAAATAGTTAAAAGTACATGTTTAAAATAGTTAAAGGATACTCAAAATACCAAAATTACTTAAAATATCTATTTATTTCATATCCAAATATTTAAGGTAAACCAAATTTTATTTTAAGTTTAGGTATTTTGGCATACATTATTCAAATTTATATGTTATATATTATTTTTATTTTTAGATTTTGAGATATTTAAAGTATATATGAATTTTATTTTGTTTTTAAAGTTAAATGAGTTATCCGAATCCAAACTCAAACCAAACCCGCAAAGATTCAAATTAAATCGAACTCGCAAAGATCATAACAAACCGAACCGAACCAAATCGAACCGAACCAAATGGTACCCGAGTGTCTACTCCTAAGATTCAAATGTAAAAAAAAGTTATTCATAGCAAAGTATACTATTTAAATACAACGTATTTTTAAAAAATCACTCCGCGCAGAGCGCGGGTTATCATCTAGTTATAATTTAAAGAAAACAACAATTACAACCGTAGAACGGCCGGTAGAAATTTTTAAAATATTTTTGTTAGGTTAAAATTTGATTAAGTGTTGGAACAACATTGGTGATAATAGATGTGACTAAATAATGCTAACTTTCTTAAACGCATCTAATCAGTTGGTTTGTGAATTTGCTAATTTTTTAGAACAACTTATTCTTCAACAATTTTAAAAGAATAACTAGATTTTGACCCGCGCTTTAAAAGCGCGGGTTTATTTTTCTGATTTTTTAATTTAAAATTTACAAATATTTAGTAAATTTAATATTTTCTTACATTTGTGTTTAATGTTATAGAAAACTTAAACATTTTATTTTTATTTATCGTGTATGATTTTAAATGACTATTTATGTTTATAAAATAAAATTTGATATTTTAATGAATTAAATTGGCAAGACAATAAGAAAATAAATGTATTATATGGTTAATTTTGTTCTCTCATGAATTTTTTTTTGTAATGACATTAAGTTCAATTTTGCAATTAGTTATATATTTTATATAAATTTTTAAATAAATATTTATAATTTTCAATTAACAAAATTTTTAATATTTGTTGAAAGTTTAAGATATTTTTTGGAAAAAAAATTTAAGTTATTTTACACATTATTTGAACTTGCTGTGAATTGCCCATTAGAGTTTGGAGTGGATTGTCCATTAGAATTGGTAATGTCAAAATTTGATCTGGTTCTTACTTGGCCCAATCGGCCTAAATGGATAAAATTATTACCGACCAAAATGTGTGGTTCTGAGTAATTCGTGTTAAAAAAATAAAATTTCGGAAAAGGAAAGAAAGAAAACAAAACCTCGACTTTATCTTTCTCAAAACTCTTCGATGGGAATCCATGGCGATTCGAAGCTTCTCGATTGCTTGAGTGATCCACGCTTGAGTGACTTTGATCCATCACGATTCAAAGAAGTCCATGACTCCTGAGCTTCAAGATCTTCATCGATGAGAACGCCATGAATCTGATTTGGAAAAAAATCAAAACGATGGTTGGAAACACGTTAGATCCACCAGGACTTCTCGAATCCTATCTCTTAAGGTTATGATTTACCAACCTTTTTTCAACTGTTAACAGTTAATCTCAGAAGTTTTTAACCACCAAAATCGAGATGTAACATTTTTTTGTGATTTACTTTTGCAGGTGATTTGGAATGGTTTCCAAGAGTCCGACGAAGACGTCTGTGGGTTGTCATTTTTTTTTGTAAGTTTCAGCGGGTTGTCTTTTTTTTTGGTTGAATTTATAATATGCAGCTAAGTAATAGACTAATAAAAAAAATTAATTGCAATCCACTACCAATTCGTGGTTTATTTGGTTAGTCAAAAAGAGTTAATTTGATTAGTTAACAGTTTGTTTCCTTTTTAATCTTTAGATCTTTTTTTTCAGGAATCTTCAATTCTCACGACATATTAAAGATAAGTTATTACTTGAATCTTTGTATTCTTTTACAATAGTATGAAATCGTCTATGTTTTACATTTTACCAGACGGTGAACCTAAGTTTGATACAATTTATGTACAGGTCATGCATTGGCAATCTTTTGAAACAAAGCTTTACTGGGAACTGGAAGACATGTGACAGAGATAAGACACGCCATCAATAAGTAAGTGCATTTTAAGTCCAGGTTAAAATTATAGTGATTAGGCTTGGAACTGAAACTGGTAGTTAAGATAAAACCTGGAGATTGTTTGCTGAATGTTTACTGTAGTACGGTCTCTTTTTGATGTCTGTTTGATAAAGCGTTTGAATTGTTCAAAATCAATAGAATATCCTTATTGTAAAAAGCACATCGCACTTGAAATAATTGTTACACATAAAAGTAAACAGGAAGCAGTGTCAAATAGGAATTAGTACAAAATGAAAGTCTAACAAATGCAAAACGAAAATCAAAGATTCGCGAATATCTCTTTGAATACCACATTCATTGTTTGACGTTGAGGCTTGCCTTCAGCGTCGACAATCAAAATCTTTAGTCCTTTTTTAGAGGTCACTCTAGAAATAGCCACATATAGCTGCCCATGAGAGAAAACAGGTCTCGGTAGAAACAAACCAACCTCCGAAAGTGATTGACCTTGGCTTTTATTGATCGTTATAGCAAATGCCACAGCAATAGGTAGTTGCCTCCGCCTCATCTTGAACGGCAGTTTTTTATCTGAAGGTGTTATTGAGAGTCTAGGAAGAAAAACAGTGTGACCGACCTTTTCCCCTGTAATGACTTTAGCCTGAATCATGAAGTCATACATTTCTGTAATCTGGAGTCTAGTACCGTTCATTAGTCCCCCTATAGGATCAATGTTTCTAAGCAACATCACAGGACACCCTATCTTCAATCTTAGACTATGGTTAGGTAAACCTGATGCCTTGATTTTGTTCAGAAAATCTGGAGTAAGAGCTTGGTCATTCTTTGAAAACCTGTCTGAAGAGTCTATAGAATCAGAGCTCAAATAGAACTTTTCCTCACCTGCATTAACAACGGAAATTTTAACCACAAATAAATCGTCCATTGAGAAGTCAGTAATCTAAACAAAAACGTATACAGAAACGAACCTGGCAGCTTGTCCAACATATGCTGATTAATCATGTTCACATCTTCATTAGTAGGACAAAGTATTGCTCTTTCTTGAAAAAATTTAGGTTCTCTATTCTGCAATAAAGAAACAGCATCCCCATACACTGCTTTGCTTATAGAATCTATTGGATCATCAGCATCAAGAATCAAAAACTCATCTGGAATAGTGATTAGAGCTTCGCCATCGTTTCCATCACCAATTTTTCCATCTCCAACATCTAAAATCCACTGCGAAAACTCCTTTAATTCTTTTGCATCTTCAGGTGTGAGATCATTTGACATCAGCCTCATGTTCTTTGTTAGCTCTAAAACTTGAACATGCTTCCAGAGATAAGAAGAATTAAGCGACTCCAGAACTATTTCCGGCCTTCCAGCTCCATGAATAACTGGCAGCACTTGTCTAAAATCTCCACCCAAGACAACTACTTTCCCGGCAAATGGTCTGTTATCTTTGTTTCCAATGATATCTGCCATGCTTCTATCCAAAGACTCAAAACAGTGCTTACTCATCATTGGAGCTTCGTCCCAGATGATAAGAGAGGCTGCTTTCACCAAATCCGCCTGATCAGTTCCTGGTACCAGATTGCAATAAGAAAACTCATCTGGGTTTATAGGAATCCCGAATCTAGAATGTGCTGTTCTTCCTCCTGGTAGCAATAGAGAAGCTATTCCACTTGATGCCACATTCAGACAGATTTCACCCCTCATTCTGATAGCAGCAGAAAGCAGCTTCCACAAGAAGGTTTTTCCAGTTCCACCAAACCCATAAACAAAAAACACACCTCCTTTCTTAGTAAAAACAGCATCGGTAATCTCATCATAGATTTTCCTTTGCTCATCAGTGAGTTTTGGAAAGTCACGATCATGATCAGCTTTTAACTCCTCCCGGTTGTAACTGAGCTCATCCATAATCAGCACGTTTTCGTTAATGATGTCTGGGAGTGGCTGTGGCATAGAGGTCCAGTTAGCCAATGAAGTTCCATTACTTTTTAAAATCTTTTCGATCTCTATAAGGGCTGCTTCTTTTTTTTCGTCATCTGACAAACAAAGATCTGCGTGTGTCACAAGGTTGGGAAAATCGTTAAGTGTTGTTTTAGTAATTGAATCCACGCAATCAGACTCGAATAAATAAATATATTACCTGGGCGATGCAGTTGCTGTCTTCGTTTATATTGAATGTCCTCAGAAAGAAATTCCCAAGTTTTCTCCCACACCTCTTCAGGCTTTGACAAAGTACCAGACATTAACATGATCACAAATGCATGGCGCATGTATGATGCCGAACCAGTAAAACTTGTCCTCACAAGCTCATCAATATATTCTTGATCATCTTCAAGTAGCCCTCTTGCAAAACATGTCTCTTTATATGTTTCATAAACAACACCGTTGAAAGTTATTATGTCCTTATCCTCAAACGGACCTTTAACAATGTTTAGCAAGACACGCATGTAGTAAGCTTCTTCGATCTTACGTGGTGCATAATTGATTCTCCCAATACTAAATCCTTTCTTTCTATCATGAAACTTCTTCTCCTTTTTATTCCAAGTAAACATTGTTGGAATCTCAGCTAAAGTCAGAGTCCGAGCAACTTCACTAACCTTGCACAATTCGAACCAGCCCATAAACATAGTATTTTCAATGAGTTTTCGGCTGGTCACTTTTTCGTATGTGTCATCATCCTTAAAAACAATGATCTGTTTTCCTGGTAGGTGAAATTGTATTCTCTCAACTGGAGTTGATCTATAATGTATTGGGAACTGAAAGATCCTCCATCCACCTTCACTTGCAGATACATATCTGTAAATAAATTAGTCAGAGCTGTAAACTTGAAAATGTGTTATAAATTTAAATATTAGCAATAACAGAGTCGAAATTATTTGCACCTGCAGTTAAAAAAGTCTTTGATCTCATTTTTACTCTCTTCTTTTGAAGCTGCATTTGTGCAAGTCTCAGAATTAGGCACACTCACATCTGAAAAACATTAAAGCAAATCCGTTAGTAGAGAGCAGACATAGTTTCGAAAAAAAATACACTACTCACAGCAGTTAAATAATTACTTCTAATGCAAGTTAATCACCTGCTGGTACAGAACTATTTTCTTTCGCCGAACCATTATCCGGAGGTTCAACAGCAACAGTAACACGATCCTGCCCTTTATTAATATACTTGAATAAGTATTTTACAGCACCATTCTGATTGCACCATTCCACATTAATGTGAGCTTGATAACGAAGAGACAACTCCTTGTTATAAGGTATGACATGGGTGTTGTCACACTTGAATCCTTTTTTCTCTATAAATCCATTCCCCTCTTTCCTTCTTCTATAAACTGGAAATCCTTCCTTGTTCACAAATGTTTTTTCAACATGAGTCTTAGGATACTGCTTCGAACATTGCCCATTCTCCATGCATGGAGAGTTCAAATTAACAGCTCCACAAGGACCATGGATCATCATGTCCTTAACCACTTCATAAAGCTCTGGCTCTTTTTCTTTATCTGGAATTTCTGCTGAGATGATTTTGTCAATGTCATCGTTTGTTCTAATCTTGGAATTAGAATGCATGAATAACAGAATGTGTGCATGGGGTAGGCCACGTTTCTGGAATTCAATCGTATACATTGCTGAAAAAAAAAATAGACTGATAAATTACAGACCAAAAACAGGAATGGTCAAAATCTACTGAATAACTCACCCGAAGATGTCCTCCCCAAAAGTTGTTTATCTGTTAAATCTGTCATAAGAGATTCCAATTTGATTTTAAAGATTCTGGAGAGAATCTCTGGCCTATCTTCAGCACTAAGCTTTCTGGGTTGTAGATGCCTGGTGATCTCCGGCCATTTAGGATTGCAAGTAAATGTTATAAAGTAATCAGGAAATCCAAAATATTTACAGATAGCCATCGCATCTAAATACATATTCTTCATGTATCTTGCTCCTCCCGTAAAGGATGCTGGTAGCACAAATCGACTCCCTTGCTCATGCATATCTGTTTTGCCTGAGTTTTCAGCTTGTTGGATAGAGTCATAGCTGTCCGATCTGAGACTTTTCTGGTTCATTCTAAGATAAAACAGCCTGTTCGCCTCAATTGTTGTATAACCATCGACCAAAAATTGCTGAAACAATCTCCTCGAATGGAGAAGAGTATGACACTCATTCTCTCTTTCTTGTAAACGAAACGCATACCATTGTCTCATGCTGAGTGCCTTCCTCTTTAGCTTTGCTGTTGCGTCCGTTTCCCTCTTTTGAATCCCAAGTCTGAATCCATCTTCACCATATGTAAAGATCAGAGGATATTGAAGAGCCAGATAAGCAGGGTGAATTTCACTAATCCTCTTAAGCCATCCCGTCTGTTTCTCTTGCAACACAATATCCCTTTTATCCATGTCCAAATTGAAATCTCCAGGAATAAGTGCAGCTACCTCAGATGCGGTAGGAGTATCATATGTTCTTCCATCTTTCTCTCGACTACTAATGATACGCATATGAAATGTCTGGTCAGGATTAGTGTCAAATCTATGACGTGCTGATCTAAATTGATGGACATAGGGGTTGCACTCGTCTAGCATAGCCATTAATGCCTGTATAACTTTTTTCCTAAGTTCTTCTTTCCTTGCTTTTTCAGTTGATTTCTTGTATTTTCTGAGAAAAATATAAACACGAGGTCGTCCAGATTAGTTCAAACTCATTTATTAACGAAAATCATATCGCAAACTGGTTAAACTAAGAATAAAAAAATTACCCGAGAATACCAGATCGGTTGACTATCTCATTTTCTGTGTCAACAATATAAAGCTGACCAAACTTGGGTTCACCGTTTGGTGGCTTTAGACTACCCATCAAATGGTAGTTCTCTCCTTGAAGCTGAAACATCTGAGGGCCAATACCTTTTTTAACAGAGCGGTCAACTTTCCCACCAAGAGATGTAAATGAGAAAACCATATTGATAACTCTAATATTCTCACGAAAATATCTACTCATTTCATCATCCTCTGTCAAAAATCTTTTCAATATGGCTGGGGATTCTTTTAACAGTGGCAGCTGTACCTGACCGTGCCCACAACACAATGAAAATTTAGGTTTACGGGCATATCTCTTCCTGTTTATGCGCTCACCATACCACATTATAGCCCCACAATGCTCACATTTATGTGTTGCATCACCTTCGTCGATGTATACTGCCTCTGGAAAAAACATGAACCAAACTAATTGGTAAATTATAGGCAAGCACAGTCAATATAACGAATTAAACTTTAAAATAAAAATTTAGCCTACTGTTTTTCCCCTTCGAAGAAGTTTTCCTTTTGGAGGGTCCAACTGTGTCTGATTCTTTTGAGAACATGTCAAAATTCACATTTGATTCAGACTCCGTGTCACTTTCTTCACTGCTGCAATCATAATGTTGTTCTCCTTCGACTTCATATGCACCTTTTATTTTAAAAATTACATGTTAAGTTCTTTCGCTATTCTGAATATCTATACTATTAAAGAACATTAAACTCTCCATATATTTGTTTACGTATTAATTACCCTCGTAATCATGATATATAGATTCATCATTTTCTTCACTCGAGTATCCATCAACACGAAGGCCAACTCCTTCTGTTTCTATTGCTATAAAATAAAGCATGAAGGATATATAAACTCCTCAAAACAATGTAAACATAATCAGTGAATTCAATACGCCCTAGATAAAATAAACTACATACCATGAACTGTTTTTGATTTTTTTCTAGAGTCCACAGCTTTTCCTTTTCCTTTTTCTGAAAACAAAGCGCTTTTATAAATTATGCAGACATAATGTTATAATCTTTAAAACTTCCCAAGGCTTCTCATAAAAATACGCAGCACAACAAAAATAATAATCACCTTTAGCTGTTAATCTGGACTTAGATGATTCAAATGTAGGAGTTAGAACCTCTTGTTGTGCCTGTGCCCTTACAGAAGAACTGGCATCGGTCGTATCAGATAGAGGTATAGAGCTTGTAGGAAAAGAAGTTGGTGGTGTGTGAAGGTTAGAACGGGCTGGTAAATGACATCAGAACGACAATTTAGGAAAAAAAAAACCTAAAGAGCAATACAACAGGTAGACAGGGACTAATTGAATAGCACATGACTTACATGAAAAAGAATCGTTCTTTCTTAGCCTCTTAGCAGATGCACACGGGTTTCCTTTGACTTGGTCATCTGTTTTAGTTCCAGTAGGCGTAGTCGTTGAACCAATTCTTGTATTCGCTCTAGTTCTCTCATCATGCGTTGGAGTCAGATAAGATTGTTGTGTATGTGTGGTTCCAGAAGGAACTTGATTGGTAATATCAGATAACATAATTAGTTCTCCTTCAATGGAATTGGTTGTTCTCTTCCTCTTATAACGAAGACGTTGAGCCATTGAGCGTGCAGTTAACGAAATGGGTGGTATCTGTGAGTAAGCTTGAGCTTAAGACAATACAAAACGATTAGTAATGCCCGACAATACAATCTCAAGCAATATAAATTTTAGCGGATAATGAAGACTCACAGTAAATGTTATCAGTCGTTTTTAACCTCTGAGCTGGTCCCTGTATGATTGTATTTTCCTTAGAAAAATCACTTGTCGCTGAATTGATAGTGCTTTGAGTAGGCACGATGTTTGCTTGTGCTTTGTCAAGTATGAATTTGATTACATGAAAACAAAACGCAACAGATCATTCCTGTATGTATCCAATATCTATATAAACATAGGCAAAGGATGACTTACACAAGATAGCTGAATTCTCGTTGTTAGCAATAGTTTCATTTTTTTTGGATCCTGCTTCTCTCTTACTGGTAGATCCAGTTGGTACTGTCTTTTTGGTTGTATCTTTCATCGTTCTCTGCTGCAAAACTGGAACTCTGCGTTATTCTTTTGGCTAGATTGAATAATATTTAGTTAGGGAATATAGGATACTATCTTGTTACTGGATTGCCCTTGCAAGTTTATTTATTGTCTTTTTTTTTATGGTTAAAAAATAAACTATAGTATATTGAATTACCTTTGTGAGTATTAGGGGTCTATTTTATATAAACCACGTGAAAAAAATAATTGCTAACCATCATTAACTCACATCTTCCAGGATCCGGCTTACTTAAGGTGCAAGAAATCAGTACATGATTTGGACATGGCAACTATGGAATCTCCCTCATAGATACGCCCATATCAGATCTCCACTTGATAAAGTAAGCCCATTCTTAAAACCATATCTAATTACGTAAAGGTATGAAACTGATTGGTAGTTAGGGAACACAGTTGATATACATAGATTTATGAATGTGAACAATCAAAAGAGTTAACAAATTTTAGTCTATAGTTATGCAATTTTAGAGTAAATAGTAGATTACACACCAAGCAAAGCTTTTTAATAAATATAGCAATTTAAAAATTAAAGGAAAAAAGGGAAAGAAATTTTCTGAAGCATACTTTATTATAATAAGTTTAACCAAAAACATAACCAAAAATAAAAAACGAAAACCAAACAATTATAAAAAAAAAACCAAAACATGAACGTGCTTCAGAACTAAGAAAACAAATAAAACCAAAAAAAAAAAAAGAAACTTCATGCTCGCAGATTTAGGTCTTCTTGCCTGCTTCAGCCTCCAAATCACTCATCTTCTCCACCTTGATAGTTTTTGAGCGAAGGTTCTTTGAAGTCGAAGTGATATCGCGTGGTGGGTCTGACCATGCTCCCTTTCTCTTCGTGGATGGTGTGGTGGATGGTGTGGACAAATCAATGTGCTCTTCATTGTCAAGGAGATTGACAGAGTTCTGACAAATATATAAGAAACATAAACTTTAGCAAGTCTCATTATTAATACAACAAATGCATTAAAATTTAAAATACTGCACATCACTTAAAATAAGTATACAGTCATACCTCTTCTCCACTTGTAAGAGCTAGATCTTGATCAGACTCAGAACTCTCAACATTGGCTGACTCATTGAAAACAATTTGGCTTTCACGGTAGATTTTACCAACCTTGTAGATTTCAGATCCATACAGAACATGTTCCTTTTCCACAGAAATTCCAAATGTGAAAGTCTTTCCAACAATAGCAACGATGGCGTCAGGCAAATCTGTAGGATCCTCAAGCTTGATGAAAAAAATACCAAATCAGAATAACTTAGAAAAAGCTCAAGTATCTCGAAAATAACAAAAAATACACACTATGTAATGCGTACCTCATCAAATGATCCATTCAAGAGAGTTGCAGCCGATTCGACGATCATTCCCTTGGCAATTTGGTCAAGTAACATCAGTTTTGTTTCTCCTGTGTCATCCACCACAATCAAATGGAGCTTGAACCTACAATCAAAAACATCAGTAACCAAAATTACGTAAATGAGAGTCTAATTAAGAATGATTCAAAACACATGCGGTTTGAATATACAAAGTGTTCTTAATATCTGACCTTGGTGACACACTTGAAACATTCTCTTTGCACACCTCACACCACCAGAGATGTGTAGTGACCTCCTTTCCATGAATTGTCTTAACTAAAGTTCCCACTTTCACTACCTTTTTGTTGCATGTGCAGCAACCAAAGTAATACCAGCCCCAATCCGAGTCAATAGCATAGACTTTGCACTCGACCAAGCACTTCTCCACCTAGTAAATAAGGCCGTTTTAAAAGTTTCTTGAATCACTATAAGAAACAAACAACTTAAATAAAAAACGAATGGTTACCTGAGTGGATTCAAGAAGTCCATGGATGGTTCTCTTAGGAAAGAGCATCCATTTGTCACGCTTGTCTTGGATACTTTTCACCTCTTCCAAATCAAGTATTTCATCACGACCCTCACAAATGGCGAGGGGTTTAACCTCATCAACAAACCTAACAAACGTTTATAACCAAATTCCATAAGAGAGTAGTTTAAAATTACATGTATATATAGGCAGTAATTATTACATAATTAAAAAAAATACATTTGTTTGAAAGCCTCAGTTTCTGCTATGTCAGGATTAATCAAGAGCAGTGATGCCTCAAAAGCATTGGTGATTTGGAGTTCACCTGCAGATTTTTTAAAAGTAAATCTATGTTATAAGACGTTCAGTACAAACATTATTATAAGGTCATTAATATATTTCACTAAGCTTATACCTCTAAATCTCCCGATCTTTGCAAACCTTATTAGACAAATAGGCTTCCCGTCTTCGTCTTTACTACACCCCTCGTAGAGGATCTCCGCAAATTTACCCCACAGACAGCAGGGAACACGAGCATCACTAATTAAAATATAAAGAAAAATATCAACATCACAAATTTCACTTGATATCTAAAAAAAATAGCTTGTTCAGGAATACAAACTTCATGTCGCGAAGGGTAAACTCCACTTTCATCCTTGGTTTGCCTGAGACTTGAATAGTTTCAAGATCTCCCAAGTCCACAACTTGACCAATCACATCTGAAAAAAAAACATCAATACTTAGCCAGAGGACACGACAGTACAATAGATAAGAAGATTGTGTAAATAATTACCAATGAGTAAACATGTTTTGAGTGATCCACCCAAAACAGTCTGGAAGTCCACCAAGCTCAGAAACATGTCTTCGTTGTTAAGAGGAGACCTTGTGATTGCCGTATTCTGAATGATGCTCATTTTGAAGGGATGATCGGTTGCTCGGTACATGCCAGTTGAAGGACTGAGGGTGAAATTCTGGATGTGCCTCCATGCTCCAACAGGAAGCAGGCGGCCTTTACTCTCCATGTAAGTTCTCTTGCAAGAGGCATGTATTTTACATCCCTAGTTCAGGTTGAAAAAAAAAAGTTAGTGAACATACGTAAAGCTACATATTACGCTAAACAACAAATAACCATCTACGTATTAGAATACTCACAGCTTCATCGGATAGCACCATCTCGAGGGTGTCCCCGTGCACTGGGTTGTACTGCTTCCAAGAGTGCAGAACCTTCACATGCACTTTCCAGCCACTCTTGTAAGGTTTCACATCTTTCAAAGGGGTCACTTTCATTGCGGTAGACATTTTTTTTTTGATTGCGAATGTAGTTGTGAGTAAATGTGAGAAAGCTTAGGCATGTTGTAGGTGTTTATATAGTAGTAGGTTAATCGATGGTTGTAAATGTCTGGTAAAAAAATATTGCTGGTATATTCTTAGTTCTCTATAGGAAAACGTTAAGAGTATTGATCAAGAAAAAATATTTAGAGCTCGATTTTGTTTGTGGTTGTTTACATATCTTAACAATATTTACAATTCTGTTAGTTTAGATATCTTTTTAACATAAAAGAATTAAATGAAACAAATATTTGGGTTAATCGATGGTTATAAATGTCTGGTAAAAAAATATCTCTGGTATATTCTTAGTGGTCTATAGGAAACCGTTTAGAGTATTGATCAAGAAAAAATATTTAGATATCGATTTTTTGTGTGATTGTTTACATATCTTAACAATATTAATAATTCTGTTAGTTTAGATATCTTTTTAACATAAAGGAATTAAATGAAACAAATATTTGGGTAGTTATTACGTATGCTTCATGGGCAAGCTAGTATATTCTGATTCATTAAATAAAAAATCGTTAGAGAATTGTATACTGTTAAGATATGTTTGATAGTTACCGAATTTGATTTCTATATGCTTGCCTTGGGCCATTTTAGAAAATCGGTTAGGAGTAATTCGTTTGGGCTTGTTTTCCACGTAGGGCCACTTTAAAAAAATTGAAAAAACGTGTTTTTGTATTGTTTACGGAAATACCCTTTTTTAATCTTTGAAATGTAAGAAAACACCAAAAAAGAAAGGGCAGGCTAAGGTAAAAATGCAAATAGGATCCTGCTTTAATAGTATAGATTAAAGAGAAACTCTTTATGATATTCCTTTTTAAGTGTTTGTCACAAAATAGCTTTTAGTGAAAAAATGGTAAAATAGGTTTTCTTAATGGTAAACTTAAAAAGAATTATTTGAGAGAATTGCCCATAATTAAATTTTGAGATTTCATTGTTATTGGTTTGCGAATTTTCTGAATAGAATCGATTGTTATTGAGATAAGAACTTTTAAATTTTATTCAAAATCTTTTGTTATTGTAAAATTTTAGTTTTCATTGATTTTAAGATTCAATTAAAATATATTGTTATTGGAATGTAAATTTTTTTTGTTTTTACCCATAAAATTCAACTTTGAAAATATCATATATACTCATAAATGTTTTGAAATCTATGTAATAAAATACATTTACATTAAAAAATGAATAATCAAATAATACAAATCACAACTTTAACATAATACATATACAACTAAAAAATAGAAAAAAATATATTAATTTTTAAAAATAATTTTAAAAACTATTTTCAAAAGTATCTTAAAAAAAAAGAATTTTGAATCGATTTTTTTTAATAAAAAAGTTCAAATTTAAAAACATATATTTCAAAATTATAAAAAAAGAAATATTTTTATTTTATTATTTATAAAATAAGGTGTATAATGGTCTTTTGCATCTTTAATGAAACTTTTTGATTATTTTTTTCTTTGAAAATTTTTTTGTGATAAAAATTTAAAAATGACTATTTAAGAGAATTTTTCTAATTAAAATGATCTTCTTACCCTTTCTTCTACCACCATTAATTTCTTACTTTAAAAATTAATAACAATCAATAGAATTCTATAGACAAGTAATGGAAATCTATGTAAAATATTTGATAAAATTTGTTAAATGTAGTTAACTTTTAAAATCCTCTTAACTACTAAAATAATGAAAGTCCACAAAAATCATGTTCCAATAACCCTTCCCCCTTTAAAACAAATATGCTAAAATTTTCTTAAGATAAACTTATTTTTCAAGTCTTTCTCTTTAATTTTCATAGTCTTCGTATGGATTTTATGGGTTTCACAAAGGCGTAATATATTTCTAATACTTCAATCAGACAATTCCTTATTTAACATCTACTATCGCACTTTGCACAAAAAAAAACAATATAGTCCCATTAATTATTCGATAGATAATAACTAAACGATAAGTTCGAACCTCGCATGTGTATCATCAAGTACTTCTAAATTTGCATATGTATACTTCAAAACTGTTGCATCACTGCATCAGCATCCCCATGAGTCATGTCAAAGTCGATGTGACAAATTCAGTAT
Organism: Brassica napus; assembly: GCF_020379485.1. Taxonomy (NCBI): domain Eukaryota; kingdom Viridiplantae; phylum Streptophyta; class Magnoliopsida; order Brassicales; family Brassicaceae; genus Brassica; species Brassica napus. Next base: position 39,781 of record NW_026014806.1, on the reverse strand, counting down.
ATGTCTAATCTTTGATTATATCAAACAAGATGAGGAATATTTTTTTTGTGCACCACTGAAATTGCATTAATTTAAACGAAACCGGTTAAGCGGGTTGGGTCACAACAAAGTCTGAGAGAGTTTTCTTAACGATGGAACCCTCAAAACAGAGAGATTCACGATGACAAAATCTAAAAGATACAGAGTCAAAGGAAATCGACAAGAGATAGATATCGGAGAGAACGCCATGGAAGTCAGAGAAGTTGGATCCATCTGCAATCGCCGCCACCAATTGCAAAGAGTCCGTTTCAAACACCATATGTCTCATCCGAAGGTCGATGGCGTGTTTCATCGCTGAACGTATTGCTAGTCCTTCTGCCAAAAGAGACGAGATCACAAACGCTACAGGTTGATTATGGGAGCTGATTCGCTCCAATTGATTACTGTAGAAGCTCCAAGCGAGCCCCGCTGCTTGTACCTCTTTCTTCCAAGCCGCATCGGATTTACATATCACACCAGAGCTTGGTCTGTTCTGTTGGGGATTAGATCTCTTTGCGCCTTGTGAGATAGGTAATTGAGCTGCCGTCCACCCTTTTGCATCACGAATAGCTTTGGTTACTGTTTCTTGTGCGGTGAAGATTATGTTTTGAAACAGTTTTTGGTTTCTTGCAGTCCATATGGCCCAGAGAATCCATGGGGCAAGGAGACAGTTTCCATGACCTATAGGAGGAAGGACTACTGCAGAAATGAGACGTTTCCATTCTAATTCGAAGTTGTTAAGATGCAGTGGATTAAACATGCCAGAGAAAGGTACCATTTCCCACATTTTTAGTGCATAGGGGCATTGGAAGAATATGTGGTAAATAGATTTAGAACCATCACAATGTGTGCATTTAGACCCTGTTAGAACTTGTCTTACTTCTAATCTTTCTCCCACTGGTAGTGCTCTATGTTTGATCTTCCAAATAAAGAGTTCGAGCTTCGGAGAAGTAGACAAATTTCATATATCCTTTAGCCAGTCGTGGGTGTTAGTTGAGTTCTGACTAAGGGTAGAGTGCTTCCTTTCCACGCTGAGTAGTACCCTGTTTTTGTGGTATATGATCCATACTTGTGTCCAAGCCACACTTGCTTATTTTCTCCTCCCCATTTACTGGTTTTGATACTTAAAATATTGTCTCGGAGTAGAGGAAAACGTCTTTCAATCTTTCGGCCATCCCATTCTTTTGTTTCATTAGAAATCAGCTCTGATATCTTCATGGTATTTTCTCCCTCTGGGGTTGGTCTTATTGGACGTTGTCGGGAAAGGAGTGATATCCAAGCATCATCCCGAGCAAGGACTTTTTTCCCATTACCAATGACCCATCCTAGTTGTTCTTTTAGAAGGTCTCTACCAATGAGTATTCCTCTCCAACCGTGTGAGTAAGAATCTGGCGTTGTGGTTTGCATGAAGTCTTGATCATGGACATACTTGCCTTTGAGCATCCGAGCCTATAAGGAGTTTAGAGATTCTAAAATGCGCTAGCTAAGTTTAGCTAGAAGTGCGTCATTGAAGCATTGAATATCCCTAAATCCCAATCCTCCTTTCTTTGATTTTGTCATTGTTTTCCAATCTATCCAAGACATTTTTTTGTCCCTATGTTAGAGTCCCACCAAAACCGAGTCGACACTGATTGGATTCTCTTACAGAGAGAGTTTAGGAGCTTAAAACACTGTATTGCGTGGTTCGGCATGGGTGATAGCACACTCTTGAGGAGAGTCATTTTCCCAGCTGTAGAGAGGAATCTGTTGGTCCAACTCTTAGCCCTTTGTCTGATCTTGTCCACAATAGATGTGAATAGATCTTTTTTCTAGTGGCCAAAGTGCTCGGGCAAGCCTAAATACTTTTCAGTCCCTCCTTCATTCTCAATTCCTATCTCAGTTTTTATTTTCTCTTTTAGTTCCTGCGAGGTTCTGTTGGAGAAGGTAATGCCGGACTTCAGGTGGTTGATCTTCTGGCCAGATGCTTTCTCGTAGAGATTCATAATTTTTTGGAGGGTGGTGATGCTGCATTTATTAGTTCTGCAGAAGAAGAGTGTGTCGTCAGCGAACAGTAAATGATTCACTTTTGGGCTGTTGGTAGCCACTCTGATGCCTTGAAGTTTATTTTCTTCTTGTGTTTTTCTGCATAAACCGGAGAGGACCTCACTGCATAGGATGAAGATATAAGGAGAGAGTGGGTCTCCTTGTTTAATACCCCTTTGTGGTAGGACCCATCCTTCCGTTGTCTCGTTGATCAAGAAGGAATAAGATACAGTCTTCACACATTGCATGATCCAGCCAATCCAAACCGAATGGAAACCAAGGTGGGTCATAACTTCCTCAATGAAATCCCATTCCAAGCGGTCATAAGCTTTGCTCATATCGGTCTTCACCGTCATGGAACATCTTTTTGAGGCTGTTGACGTTTTAAGGAAGGGGAGGACTCATGGGATATGAGTATGTTGTCAGCAATAATCCTTCCTTGAACAAAAACAGATTGGTTCTCTGATATCAGATATGGAAGCACGAGCTTGAATCTGTTTGCTAGTAGTTTAGAGATTATTTTGTAATAGACATTGCATAGTACAATTGGTCAATAATCTCCAACTGATTTAACCTCAGTGTTCTTAGGAATTAATCTGACTAGTGTATGATTTAAAAATCTCGGCATTACAGCAGAGGAGAAGAAGTCTTGGATCTCAACAACAATGTCTGGACCCACAATGTTCAGTTAGCTTGGAAGAAACTTGCTGAAAATCCATCCGGGCCAGGGGCTTTGTCCGGATGAATAGCAAGTAGAGCCAGGTGTATTTCGGAATCTGATGGAATGGTGATGAGTTATTGATTGATCTCTGGGGAGATTTTGCTGGTAAGGACTTCAGCTACAATTTGTCTTCTGTCTCCAAGAACTGAGATAAATAGGTTCTTGAAATAGTCCACTATAGTGTCTGTGATCTCTTTCTCAGTGAATACCGGTGTGCATTCTGCATTCTCTATGACAGATAAGTTATTTTTTGCTCTTCGTCCTTTTGTAACTGTATGAAAGTAGCCTGAGTTTTTCTCTCCTAAGCTCAGCCACAGGTTTCTGCTCCTTTGTTTCCAAAAGGATTCCTCAGCTAGATAAGCGGCTTTAAGGTCGGATTTGATTCAATTAAGCAGCACCTCGTTGTTAATGGGGCTCGTCATCGCTTGTTCTAGCTCCTCTTTCCATTGATTAATTAGAAGTTTGTTGTTTCTCTGTTGTTCTTTGTTCCAGTGGACCAGAGTTGAGTGCACAAGATCAATCGTAGCTTCAACTGACTTCTTTCCTGCTCTCTTGCATGTCTGTTGTACTAGTGCTTGAACTTCAAGGTTGTCATGAAGTCGTCGGTAGAATCTAAAGAGACCTTTCCCTTTTCCTTGTTTAGATCAAAACATGTCAAGATTGGTTTGTGATCAGATAAATACTACATGCTACCTAAGTGGAAGATCTCAAACCAGTGACTGTTGGCCACAACCCTGTCAAGCCAACATCTCACTATACCCTCTGTCCATACTCCTTGCGAAGAGAGGAAATCACCTGTGTGTGGGAGGTCATATAAGTCGCATTCTGCCATGAAGGTTCTGAAATCAACAAAGGATCCATCTGCTCTAACCCGGCAACCTTATTTCTCTTGGTTGCTTATGATGTCATTAAAGTCTCCAATAATGAACCAGGGAGCGTCACGAGCGAGAGTGAGGGTTGTGAGTTCTTCCCATAGTTGTCTCCTCACAATATAATCCGTGTCAGCATGAATAAAAGTTGCAAAGAAACGTTTATTCTTATAGATAATCTCAGTATCAAGGTAGTGTTTACATGAGGATAAAACATTAACTTGGATTCCTTGTCTCCAGAATGTCCCAGTCCTCCAGCACTGTGACCAGTGGGAGGCACCAGAGAAGAGTTTGGATATTTCAACGAATCACACTTACGAAGAACAAAGTCGTTGGAATTCTTTGTCTCCGTGAGGAATGTAATGTCAGGTGAGAATCTTTTATGAATCTCTCCAAGCTTCTGGACTGTCTGGGAATTCCCCAACCTACGATAGTTCCAGCTCACAATTTTTAAGGAATTGGAGCGAGCAGATTCTGAAAATCCACCTTCTTCTTGGTGATGCCCGGGATGATCTACACTGTAGGTTGAGAATTAGTGACAGCAGCGTCTCTTCTTGCGCCATTAGTTCTACTAGGAGCAGTGCCCCCTCGTCAATGAAGCTGGAGCGTTTCTCCTCCTAGGTGATATTTTGATTGGGGTGACAATCTATTCTTTGTGCTAGCTCCAGCATTTACTCCTAGAGGCTTAAATTGGTTTTTATTGAGTGGCGGTCTTCCTAACCGTTTTTTAACTGATATTCTAGCAGGATCAGCTTCTAGAGTAGGTTCTTGATCTTGACTCGCTCCCTGCCTAGCGAGTGCAGGAATTCTTTCTGCAGATGTCTGCCCCTCAGAGGCCTTTTTAGCCTCTTCTGTAGAGACCGTAGCAGCAAGGGCCATATTCATGATAACTCCCTCAGTTTCTTCATTTTCCTCAGCATATCGCATTCTCTCCTTTCGGGAATCGCTTTCAGAGGGTTCAACTCCACTCACATACTGAATCATTACTTCGCGAAGTTTCTCTCTAGCTTCTCTTATGGCTTCCTCAGGTACCAATATTGACATGGAGTTATTGATCTGAGTTTGTTGATTGCTTCTCTAAGGGGATATTGGTCTCTCCAGCCTATGCTCGAAGAATTGGGGCTTTGAACTACCTATTCCGGGGGGGGGGGGGGGGGGGTCTCATATCCTTCTTGATTTTTCCCTGAAGCAGCTATTTCTCTAGCGTGAGACATTCCTGAGTATTGGAGGAGGCGTCTCCCAGATTCCACCCAACGGGAACCATTTTGTTTATAGCTAGAGTTTGATTGCAGATGGTAATAGTTACTGGATCTACAGTATGATTCATTTGTGTGTACTCTCTTGTCTACTTTATAGCGGGGTCTATTTATAATTGCCACGTTGAGAGTAGTGACGAGTACCATTGTCAGCTCTTTTAGCATATCTCGTGAAGCCAGACTCTTGGCGTGATTCTTCCCTATGGGGGGGGGGGGGGGGGGGGGGGTGTTGTTCGTAAGGTATGTAACTACGATGCACCATGTGTTCCTCAGTCTTTGGCTTGCCTCCTCTATGCTGATCTATCTCAGCTGGTTTCTGAGCTGGTTTTTGTGGGCAGTCAGTATACTCATGGTCAAGTTTCTTGCAGATTATGCCGAATTTCTCGAGTTTTTCATAAACCAACATCGCATGTACTTCATCTCTATTACTGAACTCTATAGTGGACTGGAAGATTAGGAGTTGGAGGCCATTGATGTATGCTATGAATCTCGCCTTCGACGCAGTTATTTCCTAACTTTCGAAAGTCCCGATATCCTCTGCAATGCTCCTTAATATGGCTTCATTCCACAAATGTAGCGGTACATTCTGGGCTTTGATCCAGAACGGGATCTGGGAAGGGAAGCGTGGGGATAATGTAGGTTCCCACCTTTGTATGATGAGCATCCACTTTGCAAAATGGTATGGCCTATTGTCTAGGATTTTTTGTAAATCAGCTTTTGACGCAAACTAGAACTGAAATCTTCCTTGTCCTCGGTTAGAACCTATAGGTCCCGAGCTGCATTTCCAGAGATCTGGGAGAAAGGGAATGAGAGACCACATACGTTGGTATTTGGGGTTTGTCACTCTTCCAATAAGCGTGAGTTCATGCTTTCTTATCAGCTCAGAGCTATCAAAATCAGGTACTATGACTCTCCCTTTTCTCGGTGGGGATGCGTTGTTTGCGATACCTTTTCTTTTCTCGGCATAAGATAGTCTCCGAGACATGGTAGTTGTTGTAGGATTCAGAGATTTGTAGATAAAGTTAAGGTTCTCTGCAAAGCGGGAAGTTTAGAAATAGAGTTCTAGAGGTAGTTTAACTTACACTTGGATATTGCACTTTGTGACCGTAGAGAGCCTTCATGGAAGAGGAGGAGAAGCTTACCGGAGAAGGAGACTGACCCATCGACCGGAGTCGAAGGCTAGAACCCGGTGGGTAATAGATCATGACAATGGAAGACCTCTTGAATATTGCTTGAAACGGTAACAATTTGAAAAAGAGAGTAAAGCTGTAGGTTTTTTTCTTTTTAAAAGAGGTAAAGATAAGATGGGTAAAAGATAGGTAATTTTTAGGGACCGCGAGTAACGACTTTCATTTACCTTCGTGCGTGAGAGAGTTTAACTATGTTTTTTTTACCAAAATTCTTACAAGATAGAGGAATATATATATGAACCATTATTCTGAAAGAAAATAGATAATTGAAACAAAAGCAAACACACTGCTGATTTTCTCACTTGCTTGGAACTAGAAATTGTGTTTAATTTATATTTTAAATATAAGGATTAAAATTTCCTGCAGACCGTGACACATAACTAAACCGGAGAGTTTTACTTTTTTTTTTTTTTATTATGCATTTAGTGTTGTTGACTTGTTGGTACTAAACTAAAAGGACCAATGGAAAAGAAAACTTCTATACCAGTCAGAGGTTTTGCCTTTTTATATCTCCCTACCAAATACAACAAAGTCGTTATCAAAGATTGTACATATCAATAATTTTCAATAGCTTGCAATATCGCGTAGCTGTCACCGACCCAGCAGCTTGCCCAGATCCTATCAAATTTTGGGTAATTTTTGCATAGAAATGGTACCATCCATTGTTAGTGATAAGGAATCTTTTTTAGGAAAGTTGTTTTATTATTCAATTCACTTTATATACATATACTGAAATACCTAACTAAATAACATTAGCTTAACCTACTTTATTTATTACATCTCCTGTCCAACATAATTTATAAACAAAACAATAAGTTGCTGTAATATTTATAGCTATCACTTTCTTACCAGAGGTATTTGCATAGTAGTAGATTACAAGAACAAATTGTTGTAACACATGTGCAGTAGTCGGTAACTTAGCATGTATACTGTATGTACATTATATATTGTTTACTGTTCAGAAACTAAAATATTGATGTGACAAAGACTAGCACTTCAATCAATAAATATATATAAATCAATATATATCTAAATGCACTTAAAATAGATCATGTGAATATATTCCACATGAGCTCAATTAGGTCTCACATGTATTGGTTATAACATTATTTCTTTTTGTCAAGGTTATAATTACACTCAAACACCATGGTTTTAAGTTTTTTTTTTCAAAAGAAATACTTTAACTTATAAAATATCCTTTTAAATTTCAAAAGAGCGTTAAATCAACTGTACTAAGGATATTTTTTTGGTAATTTGAAAACAAAACATCAAAAGTGGTATTTCTTAAAATTAGAAAAAATTGGGAAATATTTCCCTTTAAAAGTATATTTAAGTATACAATGACATTAGATGGAAAAGTTTACAATGAAAGAAGGAAAAGTTTACAATGAAATATATATATGCATATAATTATTTATTTGTATGTGAGAGAGTTACAAAGTAGCAACCATGCACGATAAGCTTATTGAAGCCCAGCATATTATATAGCCTAAGAGTTTCCGTAGGTTATACTTTATGCATGTGTTAACTTCACTTTTCAAGGCTTAGGTCTTAATTAAAGCCACTGTTCTTAATTATATAATCTGTTGAAGATAAATCATAAAGATGCATGTATGTCCGGACGTTGGAGTATTAAAAAACTATACATGTAAAACCTCATCATGATCAGTCAAATAAAGTTTATAATCAATCGAGTATGCCAAGAAGAACTGTTTTTCTTTCTTTTTTTTTTTCTTTCCGACATTGAAAATATAGTCCATAGTTCTGAACATGTTACTAGATGCTTGATAAAAGTAAAAAAAAAAGTAATACATTTCGAACTCACAAATTGTTCAGACTAATTAAATTTAAAAGTAAGAACGGATTGATTTATAGACTTTCAGGAGGTAAAAACGGTCCAGAATTCTCATAAGCATATGCTTGTAAATTTTTAATTTACTGACTGATTAATGGGTAAGCATTTGAGAGGTTATCCGATTTGATAGTAGTTTCCTATCAAGTATAATAACATTTAAAAAAATCAAATATGGATTAGTCAGTCAAATTGATAGAAACTTCATGGAACATCCGATTAACGAACATCTTCTAGAATATTAACTTCAATAAATAATAGAAAATCATCAGTTATAATACTATTATATCACTTATTGGAATCATCGGTTAAATAAATGAAAAAAAATATTTAAAATTAGAAATGAAAGAGAAAATAAAGAAGAAAGAAAAGCATCGAAACGTAGAAGTAATTAATGAGTTTCAGAAGGAAGCAAACACAACACACAAAACTAATTTGTCTCTGTAAGAAAGAAGTGCATAAGGCTCGGAGGATCGGCGTGACATTATTCAATCTTATTCACGGTTCTACTTTGGACCACTTTTCTTTAACGCCTTTTGTTTGTCACTCGTTCTTCTTTTTTTCCTTATCTCGTTTTCATTTTCGACCCACGTACTTTCGCTTAATTGTAATAGTGACCCCTCTAAAACATATTCATCTCTTTCACCTCCAACCCTCCTTCATGACCTCCTCTCTCTTCTATATAAAGGAAGTCTTCTTCTTCATGGATGAGGCCAGTTACACAAGAAAACCCTAGCTACAGAAATTTCTCTCTCTCTCTCTCTCTCTCTCTCTCTCTCTCTCTCTCTCTCTCTCTCTCTCTCTCTCTCTCTCTCTCTCTCTCTCTCTCTCTCTCTCTCTCTCTCTCTCTCTCTCGATCTGATATGGTGAAGTGTATGGCGCACCGGCATCTGATGAAGCTGCCAGCATGATCTAATTATCTTTCTTTCTCCGTTGACGATGGAAAAGACATGAGTGTTGATTAGATCATGTTCGCAGTTTCACCCGTTGACTGTCTCGCCCTTAAACCCTAATTTTTAATCTTCAATTCTATTTAAAATTTCACAGTAGGCTCTCTCTTCTTCAGTGCTTGATTTTCAAAAGACCTGTGTTTCTATTTTTTTCTGATTTCTGAGCTTAATTCTCTTTTCTGTGGCTATATTTCTGTTCATCTAAATTTTTTATTTACTACTCATGTCATTTCATTACCTGTGTGTTTGTGATGGGTTCAATGTTTTTGTTGTATTTTAATAGGGCTATAGTGTTAATTACATGGTTTTTTAAGTTCTAATTCGTCCAACTCATAACAAATTGGGATGAAAGTATCTATTTACTTTTTGGGGATCTTAAGAGAGACTTCCAAATTCTTCTTTTCCACTATACTGTTCTATTTATTTATTTTGTTATAATGGTTTAGGGTTTCTGCGAGGTTGAAACTTTATATATCTCCCAAAAACTATATAAGTAAAGATTTATGGACTTAGTCACTTCTTGCAACTCAAACTAGTTTTGGATTCTAAGTTTTAGATTTCAAGACCAATGAACTTTCATCGGTTTATTCTATAGCAGAAATGGTGTCTAACCTATAAATTACTGCTGAGCAAATCTAAGCTTATGCTTTAGAGTCTTTCAGTTTTGGCCTCAGAAAATGAAGTATGTTTTATGGGATTTGAATTCTTTCATGGATCCAAGATTTGTGTTTATTTAACTGGAACACATGGTGAGTAAAATGAGAGAAACTAAAGAGCGGTTCAGATTAAACTTCAAATAAAACATTGGACTATAAATTCTACTCTAAAGAAAACGTATGTCAATTTACTGTTTCATTGCTGGAAATAGGTGGCAAATGGTCCCCTTCCATGTATTAAACATACCCATAATACTAGTTAATATTTGTCTCAAGTTTCCAATGACTACATTTCAGTTGTAAATCAAGATTGATCTGCATATTATATGCTTTTTATTGAATGATCCAAACAATTTCCTAGCCACATGCTTTGAAAAATATCTAGAGTACAATAAGTGTAAGAACCTTAAGACATCGATCATATTCATCATCCATAGTCATCATATCGTATATAGGTACATCTATTATAGGGATGATATGATTCAGTTCATGGGTTTCTAAATTTTGGTTTTTCTATTTATATGGGAAAGCTCCACCAAATGCACATCTTTCTTCTTTTTTTTTTTGTCTAATTTATAAATGAGATTCCAAGTTGCTTTTGTCTCTTTCAGACTTTCCTTTAATGGTTTTATTTCGTCAGTTACAAAAAAATTCGTCCTTTGTAAATAAGTACATTTGTGGATATATTTACACCAAAATGAATTCAGTGTATCCCCGTATCACATTTAATTTCTCCAACCGTTACTTTTCCTTCTCCAAGAAAGGCCAATGAATCATATATAATTAAGAAATTGAATATATTTTTTTGGTAGAAAGCTTTTTAAAATTTTAAATATCGATAAGCAAGACATTAATATATATATATATATATATATATATATATGGTTCAACGTAAAATATAAGAAAACCTAACTCTTTTATATACTTTTTGGTTTTATGACTCTAATATTAACCGAGTTACAGATTTTTGTTTCTATAAGATATAGAAAAGAAAAGAAAAATATCACTTGTTTACAAAATCATGAAAATAAAAAATATTTAACAACCTTTCTAAACTGAAATTTCATTTAGTAAAAGCTGCATGTAGTATTTTTAAACTAGACTGATATGAATTCCGACGAAGTTTACCTTATCTGACATATAAATCATTAAATGCAATTGCTCTACAGAACGTGTGACTATGTAACCCAATAATCTGAGTCAGTACCATTTGTCACCATCCAGATTCAAACTAAAAATATTATAATGCATATCGTTCAATAGGCTATTGGCATGGCAGGCTAATATTTACAATTTGTGGGTTGAGCTTAGTCATCTTTTCCATCGAAGAAACTTAGATCATCATACTCATGTAAAAATTTATGAAACTAGAAAGATTGAGCTCATAAGAACTTTATTGAAAGATAGAAATAGCTTGTAAAGCTTTATTATGTTAACATTTCAAGAACAGAATGGATTTGTGTGTTTAAGGTCTTTATTGAACATAAACTAAAGAGATAAAGATATAGCTCAAAGAGCTTTATTATGCAGAGAAATAAAGAAAGGAAGAAGCTTTAGCTTTGTCACCAAGAACACAAGAACTTAAATTGATATTTCATTAAGGAGAAGTGAAGCTGCCTTTCCCGGCAGCAAAGTTTCTTTGTCACAACACATTACAATCCTATTTATACTACTAAATCACTTGCAAAAGAACCCTAACACACATGGGTTTATAACATAGAAATGGGCTTGTTGGTATTGTCTTGGGCTTGTCTTGTGTACTCTAATACTCCCCCGCAAACTTAGCGTCGGATGTAAGCAAGATGCTGAGTTTGAACCTCAAATGCAGATGGCTTGGTGGAATAAGTAGTGGAAGCATGATCACATGAAGCTATAGGTGTAATCTTTAATTCATCACATAGAAGAGATTGTTGGTCTATACTTGGAGAGTATCGCATGGCTTCACTCAGAGGTTTCTCTTGAACTTGGAGAGCTTAGTCGATCTCACTCAGAGGTACAATGTGACCTTTCTTTCTCACAAAGAGTCCGGGTTCTTTTCTGACCCGTGTAACTCATCAAGTTTGTCTGATAACAAAAATGGACCTTCCCACAACAACTTTGATCTTTCCCACTATCTATCTTCCATCCATAACTAACTAGACTCTGCATATGACCTTCTGCTTTTCTTTTGGCATTCTATCGAACAACTTGTGCGCACTCATCATACTCTTGAAAATCAGCAGAAACTTGATCTAAAACTAACCCAAACGACAACATAATTCATCACAGCTTCTGACTTCCAGACCACTAAACCAAACCAGCATTATCCTATCAAACTATAACTTAACGGCAGTTCTCTAAGTTCTGTTCTGTCTTAGAACAAGGAAATTACCTTGATTTTTTTTTCTTCACGTGAGAAGCATGATGGCTTCATGAATAAAGGCTGAAATCTGGAGGTTTAGACTTGGCTCCAAATCCAACGGTTGTGGTGAGAAGCAGAACCAGTTGAGAAGATGCTTTGTATGCCGTGATTGATGGTCTGTGAGGAGAGAGAAACGGTAGCTTCACGTGAGGAGAAAGCTGTGGTGAGCTCAAGAGATTAAAAACCCAGAAGTTCCATGAACCGACTGAAGCTCTGATACCATGTTAACATTTCAAGAACAGAATGGATTTGTGTGTTTAAGGTCTTTATTGAACATAAACTAAAGAGATAAAGACATAGCTCAAAGAGCTTTATTATGCAGAGAAATAAAGAAAGGAAGAAGCTTTAGCTTTGTCACCAAGAACACAAGAACTTAAATTGATATTTCATTAAGGAGAAGTGAGGCTGCCTTTCCCGGCAGAAAAGTTTCTTTGTCACAACACATTACAATCATATTTATACTACTAACTCACTTGCAAAGGAACCCTAACACACATGGGTTTATAACATAGAAATGGGCTTGTTGGTATTGTCTTGGGCTTGTCTTGTGTACTTTAATATATTATATGCAAAGAAAGTAAAGAGAAAGAAAACTTTTAGACTTGTCTTCAAGAACACAAACGTTTGATTGATGTCATTAAAGGATTTCAAAGAGGCTGCTCAAAGAGACAGCCAAGGTTCCATCAATAGATTCTCATTACACAATATTTATGTGGAACCTCTCTTGCAATAACCCTAGATACAATGAGCTAATGGGCTTGGTTACAATATTTGGCTTGAACTTTCTGCTAACTCACTCTTCTCGAACATTGATGGGGGTTAAGAAACAGAACATCGAGTTTTTTTCTCTCAACGCTCTCATTCGACTCGACGGACTCCATCTGCGTTGAGAGTATTGAAGTCACTTGGACACTTGGTATATCGTATAATCTCTCACTAGTCCCTCTAATTTATGGTTCACTGCGGTTATGAAAAAATTTAGGTGGAAAATCATGGGTCAGCCTAGCCTTGCAATTTTTGGATAAAATAAAAGAATATTCATTAACAATGGTATATAGATACCAAGTATATTGTGAAGGCTCTTAGAACATGTACAATGCAAAGACGGCTTATCTCCATAATGTAACATTACCATTTTAAAAAAAAAAAAAAAAAACATAAATATAACTATTTGACTATTTGTCCAAATTCTTCTATTAAACATTGCCGTTTTACATTAAAAATGAAAAGATACACAAAGATTTAAACATCTATCTTAAAATATAAAATATAGACATTAACTAAATATAAAGTATAAGAAAGAGAAATACTCAATATATAGAAAAATAAATAATAAGTAAATATTATAAATATATAAATATACAAATTATATATACAATAATAAGTAAATGCACAATTTTAAAAAATGGAAAGAGTACATTAAATATTAAACATCTATCTTAAAATGTAAAATATAGATATTAAGTAAATAGAAAGTATAAGAAAAAGAAATACACAACTTAAAAATAATGGAAAAAGTATATTAAGACTTAAACATCTATATTAAAATGTAAAATATAGATATTACGCAAATAGAAAGTATAAGAAAAGGAAATACACAATTAAAAAAAATAGAAAACATTAGTATTTAAACATCTATCTTAAAATATAAATCTATCTTAAAATATAAAATTATTACTAGTAAATAGAAAGTATAAGAAATAGAAATACACAATATAAAGAAAAATAAATAATAAATAAATATATAATATAAGTAAATACTCAATTTAAAAAATGGAAAATTACATTAAGATTTAAAAATATATCTTAAAATCTATACTAATATGTATTGTTTGCCTCCCTCATGTGCCTCCACGTCATTAATTCCTCTTTTCCTAGCGTTACACGTATCCGTACTTTGTTTATTTTTAACTTTTCGTTATGCTTCTATTTGGGTTTAACGGGATTAACTGAATGGGCTTAATACGCTTCTTAACTGGGCTGATGGAATCATTATCAAAGCCCCATAGTCACACTTCGTCTTCAAGGTCGTGACCTTTGATTGTTACGGCTCGCCGAGTTACCTTAACCCGCGGGCTTGGCCCGTAAAGTCCCACTGCGGGGCAGGTTTGGGCTTATATATCTTAGGCCCGAGATATTGCGGGTCTTGCGGGTTGGTCAATTTCGGGTATGGGCCAATGCGGGGCGGGTCGACGAGGGTTTGCGGGGCATTCGAGACCCGCATGTCTTTATCAGTTTTGTTTTTTTTTTTATGTATGAACTGTTTTGTTTGAAATTTTGATTGTTTTAAAGTTTTATTGTTAATTGTCATTTGTCTTATAAGTTGCTTGATAATGATAGTTATAAACTTATAATGTTTACTAACCAGTCTAACTTGTTCTCTCCCATAGTTTGCTACTAGTTTCATCTACGTTAGAGCTTATCTTTATGGTACGTACATGATATTCATTAGTGTCAAAACTCAAAAGTTAAATAGTCTAGTATAAGGCCATCATTAGTATCTAGTTGAAGTTTTCAGTTATTCTCTCTTATGAGTCTACAATTCTACAACTCTACAACGTGTTTGGTAACTACAAGTTGTTTGTGATACTATCAGCAGTGACGGTAACGAGCTCTTCAAACAGAGAAACAGAGGCACGAACTATCATGGGAAACTCTTGTAAAACTCTTAACTTTTTGTTTATCATCAACAGTATCTTCTTCATTGTCAGTGATCTTCCTCGGACTGCCTTGATTCTCTTCTCAATCGAAAGGAATCAAAGAATGTTCGGAGAAGTTTCTTTTTGCCTCCTCCTTGTACTCTCTGTACCACTATGGTTCTTCGTGGGCTTATTGGTGCGCTTAAGAAGCAGCCAGTGAATTTTCTTTGTGAAGATGGAGCAGCTAAGCTCATCACTTCCATTCTTCTTTTTCTGTCTTTTTGAGAACTATTTGATTTGCGATGAGTTCTGAGATGTCTCAAGGTCAATGAGAAGAAGAGAACTAATGAGGACTGCATTTTCACTACCCGCGGGCCGGACCGCAAATTCCTATGTAGCAAGCAAGGCGGGTTTGGGTAGAGGTTTGGGAACCGCGGGTTATGGCGGGCTGGCCCGCAAAGATCCGCCAGAGATAGAGACCGCAACGGGGCGGGCCACGGCGGGGCGGGTTGTCCCAATTGCCATTCCTACGGCTCGGTGACAAAAAGAAAAATAAAAAGATTGTTGCGGCTCATGCTGTTCTTCAGCCTCATCATCTTTGATAAACTGACCTCGGAGTTTTAGAAGGGTTATGGGAAACAAAAATTCACGGCATATCTCCGGATCAAGCTGGCGGTAGTGTCGTTTTGTTTTGATTTCTTCCTGATGGCAAAGGGAAACTGCAACCATTACGGGATGCATCCAATCGTTGTCATTAACGACTTTCTTGACTCCTAACACGATTACTCATTCAATGCATATCCCTCTCCTTCAACTAAGTCATCTAATATGATTCTCCGTGATGCATCTGAGAAAAAAGCTACGAGTGATAGTGGTGGGATTGTTGAAGTTAGTGATTCTGCTCCAGCTCAACCAACTGTTACTACTGTTTTGTTCGGCTCCTCAACTCAGAAGGATCCACCCACGCATTGCATAGCTTCAGAGCTAAGGAGGACCTTAGCTTAAAGTCGATTGCATCACGTCTATCGTTTTTCTTTCTCTTCCCTGTTTCAATCTTTTAATTCTCAGAGATTTTAGTTCCGACTAACAAAGTTCCTCTATTGTTTATAAATGAAAATTACTTCAAATACGGTTGTCTGAGCTTTAATAGCGTTGTTGCGATCAGGTCATGTTCACTGCTATATAAAGTTTAAGATCTTCATTAGAAATTTAGAATGGAGGAGAGAAACGTACAGTCAAGTTTTAACCACTAAGGAACATGTCAATGTTAATATCCATATTAAAGGTTCTTACTAAAAATCTCATGATCATCTGAATTTTATAAAATCTGGAACATTTATAAAAGTCTTGATGGCTGTGAGGATGGGACAATATGGTGTTGGATTATCAAGTAATTTTCTTGCTTCCGTTATCAACCAGTGGTTCCTGAATTTATATTGCTTTTGGTTTATGTGTACTATATACAGTCTTGATGGGCATGAGTTTGCAACATCCAAGGAAGTTTCCACATATCTGCAATCTCTTCATGAATTCCGAAGCAAGAACCCCCTCAATTCATTGCAATCTCACAAAAAGACTAATGAAAATTTAGTAGGTAACTCTGATTCCATGGACTAGCATGTGATCCGCACTAAAACGAACCAGAACCTTGAGAGTAAAAGAAAGAAGTCAAGTGTAGAAAGAAGCATAAAAATGCATAGAAAACGGCAACGCGTGCCAGGCAACCAAAAGCATGTTTTAGCTGACACCTAATATATCGCCTTTAAAGTTGCACCATGAGACTCTTTAGGTTCCTGCATATACCTGCTAAGAACTCGAACGCTAAAGGATAGGTCAGGACGGGTGTGGAGTAAGTATCGGAGACAACCAATACGTCGACGGTACTCTGTTTCATCAGTCCTATCTTCGTCTTGAGATTTTGAGAACTGTGCGTTTAGCTCCATCGGCACATGAGCTAAGTTACACTACCCCATTCCGGCTTCCTCTAAGATTTTTCGTGCATACCTGTCTTGCTTGAGTATAATACAGCAATTGTATTCCACAATTTCTATTCCCAAGTAATATGTTAGCTTGCCAAGGTCACCCATCTCGAATTTTGTGGCCATCTCTTGTTTGAACACAAAAATAGCGTTAAGAGAGGATCATGTAACAAGCAAGTCGTCCACATATACCACCACAATGAGGAGCTCCTACTTTGCTTCCTTTCGATAAAGAGATGGCTCCTTTGAGCATCTCTTAAAGCCTAGTCCACACAGAATCTGATTAAGCTTTATGTTCCAGGCCCTAGGTGCTTGACGTAAACCATAAAGAACCTTTTTGAGCTTGTACACCTTATGCTTTTCTCCTGGAACAATGAACCCCTCTGGTTGCTTAACGAATACTTCTTCCTTTAGCTCTCCGTGAAGGAACGCGGTTTTAACGTCAAGATGATGTATCTCCCAGCCGTGAGATCCTTCCAATGCGATGATTAACCTAATGGTCTCAATACGAGCTACTGGAGCGAATACTTCATCGTAGTCTACTCCATGACGCTGAACATACCCTTTGGCTACCAACCGAGCTTTGTATTTACTAATAGTTCCATCAGCATTACGTTTGATCTTGAAAACCCACTTTACTCCTATAGGTTTCACTCCTCTAGGGAGTTCTACAAGATCCCACGTGTTGTCCTTCTCTATTGAGGAGGATCTCATCTTTGCATGCTTCTATCCAGACCTCTAACTCCTTAGCCTCATTAAAATCCCATGGTTTGTCGTTAATTACCATTAACAGTCGCTCGCTCTCCACTTCGGCAAGAAGAACGTAATCATCGAGATAAGAAGGTTGGTTTGATGTCCTCGTTGATCTTCTAGGTCTTGGCTGAGAGTTGTCTTCTTCATCTTTGACTTGGTCCTCAAGTTCTTCATCGACCTCAGGTATACTCTCATCCTCACTTTCTATAGCTGGATCTTCTTCTTCTACGTCAGTTAAACGTTTTGTACTTATCTCAAATTCTCCATGATCATTGTCGCTCACGTGTTCTTTGGAGTTCCAAATCCATTCCTTCTCTTCGTCAAACAAAACATCATGGTTCACAACTATTTGTCTACTCTTTGGATCATAAAGGCGATATGGCTTTGATCCCGGCTCAACTCCAAGTTGCACCAGGACACGCAATCTATCATCTAGTTTCTTTCTTCTAGCCGTATTAGTTGCAGCGTAGCAAACACATCTGAACACTTTCAGGTGAGAAAGATTTGGTTTTCTCTTTCTTGGTGCTTCATACGGAGTGCTTCCCTCCAATGATCTTGTTGCCACTCTGTTTATCAAGTAGGTTGCGTGCCTTATTGCTTTGCCCCAAAGTTGATTCGGCATATTCATGTGCTTTAAGATGCTCCTTTTCATATCTAGCAACGTCTGATTGCATCGTTCAACCACTCCGTTCTGCTGCGGTGAATAAAGTGCGATTAGATGTCGCTTGATGCCGTTCTTATCGCAGTAGGTCTGGAATTCATTAAAACAAACTCACATTCTCTATCGGTTCAGAGCGTTTTTATCTCGGCTTGTGTTTCTTGTTCAGCAAGTTGCTTAAAACTTCTGAACTTTTCAAATGCTTCACTCTTTTCTTTCAGCAGTACTGTCCACATATATCGTGAGTGATCATCAATAAGCAGGAAAACATATCTCTTGCGTGTCGCTGGAGTTATAGGACTGTAAAGGTCAGCATGAACAAGCTCGAGAGGTTTAGATGCTATGTATGGTGTTGCTTGTGGAAAGGGCTTTCGGGTCTGTTTTCCTCGTAAGCGTGAGGCACACATCTGTGATCAATATCAGGAACTCCGATCACAAAGTCTTTGTTAACCATCAGTCTTATTGTATCTCTATTAATATGGCCCAAACGTGTGTGCCACATCGACGAGTTCGTTGAGGAATTTATTTGTAAACATTGAACGGCGTGGACATGGAGTGTGACCTTGTATAAGCGGTTATTTGCTCTTGTTGTCTTGACCATCAGCTGCCCTGTCCGATCTAGTAACGTCAACGTGTTGCCCTTCATGTTCACTTCGCATCCCACCTCGGTGGCTTGTCCAAAACTCACGATGTTGCTTTGCAATGCCGATATGTAATAGACATTGTTTAAAACTTTCTTGTCTCCTCCATTTATTATGAAACGAACTGAACCTTTGCCTACTTTGTCAACTCGTGAATCATCTCCAAACCTCACTTTCCCGGTAATGGTTTCATCAAGCTCATAAAATAATCGACGATTACCACTCATGTGGTTGCTGGCGCCATTGTCGAGATACCACACATCCTTCGTATCACCTTCGGTTTCAAAGGTGCTAGGGTTTACTTTTCTTTCGTTTAGGATGACTACTTCTTCATCATTAATGTGTCTGCTTCTTGAGTATCTTCATCCTTTTTTTAAATGGTCTCTTGAAGCTTTAGCTTTAGGTCTGGGCAGTCTTGAACGTAATGTCCAAGTTTGTTACACCTAAAACACGTGATGTGTGAAGCGTCTCCTCCTCTTCCTTGTCCATAAGCTACCCTTCTCTGTTGAAAATACCCAGTAGCGCCCGTGGCCTATTTCTCTCCAGTTAGACCATCCACGTCCTCGACCTCAATTGCTATAGTTGTTGCCATAGTTTTCTTGGTTCGAAGAGTCTGTATACATCAACTTTCCAGAATCATCATGTGTATCTTCTTCTTCTGCAGTGATTCTTTCTTCATACGCTTTAAGTCGACCTACAATATCCTCAAAGCTTGTTGTATTAAGGTCGAGACCTTGTTCAAGAGAAGCAACTATGTGATAGACCATGTATTTGACCCACTTTCACCCATCGTATATAGGTGTTTTTACTACTAATTTATAAAGTCTATTTACTATATTTATAAGATCAGATGTGATTTGGAGATAAGTGATGATTTTGGAGCATTTTGGAGATATTTGGAGCAAGCACCTGAGATGACCATCGAGCTCGACCATCGATATTAAGGAACTTATATCGATCGATGTTCACATCAGAACATCGATCGACAGCGAAGCGCACAAAAGCCCGTTTGGTCACAGCCGACTTGAAGCCCAAGTCTTCACCAATTTACAAGATTACCCCTGGCGGGTTTTAACCTAATTATATAAGCTTTGCCACCATGTTAGAGGCAAAATGTGTTTTCTTGTGTTTCTTGTTTTATTATTATCAGCAAAAGGTTTTTAGGATTTTGATAAATTGGAGAGAAGATCCAAAGTTTATTTGTGATTGAAACTCCATTGATATCTATTTACTATTCTAATAAAGGTTTTTTACCTAATTGTTGTTATGAATTACTTGGCCGTGTCTGAGTAGTTTCATTGTTAGATTTTAGGGTTTAAATAGGTTATCAGGGATTAGCCCCAACAATAGATTGCTGAATTGTGATAATAAACATTGGGATTATCATTAATGCATGATTCTAGATTAGCTACCTAGAACTTGTCCTAGGATTGTTAGATAAAAGCGATAGCTTCATTCTCATCCTGAAACCATTCTAATTGAGCTAAGTTTCTTGCTAAGAGTAAGGCGAGAGCTGATCTAGTGAGTTTAGTGAGCATCATTCAACCCACGCATAAAGCTTAACTAGAAGTGTGTCGATCGATATCTATACTGGATAATCGATCGACGGAGTAAAAGGTGTATCGATCGATATCTTTATAGGATAATCGATCGAAACTTGCTATTTATCGAACACATTTGTTTGGGTCATTAGATCTAGTTAGTAGACAAGTCCAGAAACGCGAGAGCTGATTGACTTGTTGTTTCGTAGTTGAGTTATACATTATCATGCATGCAACTCATTAGGCATCTCTATGATTATAATTCCAAGTTCCCTGAATAAAAACCCTAAATCTAGCTATTTTCTTTGAAGCACCAAAACCTCAACCAATCAATCGAGCAATTACTTGCTCAACAAAACTGCAAATTTACATTTTAATCATTAAACCATCCAACTTAACAAATCCCATTAGATTTATTAGGTTCCCTAGCTCCTTGTGGATTCGATCCCTAAGTACTGTTGTAACTGAACATCTTTTTGAGAGAGTAAATTCACTCTTTAGGGTAATTTGAGTGATATCAATATGTGAATATACTTCTTTTTGGCAAGCTCTTCAAGAATTTCTTGACAAGCTTTGGCTCTTCAATTATTTCTCCTAAGGAGGCGGATTTTCAAGATATTTCGGATAATTTGCTGACAAACATATCAATAGTATCTCCATCTTTCATCTTGAGCCTGTCGAACTCCGCCATCAAAGTTTGTAGTCTGGCCTCATGCACTCTCTCAGGTCCAACATGACGTGCCTTTATGGCATCCCAAACCGATTTTGCTGTGTCTAAGTCTCCAACTTGCAAGGT
The DNA here is from genome assembly GCF_020379485.1 of Brassica napus. Classification (NCBI taxonomy): domain Eukaryota; kingdom Viridiplantae; phylum Streptophyta; class Magnoliopsida; order Brassicales; family Brassicaceae; genus Brassica; species Brassica napus. The sequence continues at coordinate 18,839 of NW_026014806.1, read as the reverse complement.
TAACGCCTCAGGTATTGATTGGAACAAGAGGGCAATAGCCATATTGTTCTTGTCTTCTGCTTTGCTCACGGGGTCGATTGCCTCCCAAAATTTGTTGACTTTAATTGCTATCTTCATCCTCATTTCCCAGACTGTATAATTTGTAGAGTTCAACACCGGAAACTTGATGGTGGTAGAGCCGGCATGTTTATTACTCAACTCGATTTTCTCTTTGACTTCTCCCATGGTAACAATCGTATGTTATCTCTTTGCCAAGGATTCTAGTTTGTTCTGATACCAAATATAGAATCGCAACTTCAAAAACCAAAGATCAAACTTCAAATAAAAATACTCTCTTATTAATGCTTAAGAAACTCCACAAAACTTAAGCTATCAAATCACACACAATTCACACATAATGTCTATCATCGACATTGATATATATAGGAATCATAAAGTCCTAACCACACTTAACATAAGATAATTAGATACTCCTAATTATTAAAGGACTTTCCTATTTCCCAAATAGATAGCATTTCCCAAATAGATAGCATGATCCTTAAGCCACTTCAAGCTTATCAACAATTACTATCATCAAACTTTTTGGTTTTCCAGTTCCTCTATCTCTTTACTTCCTTGTTTCTCATTTTCATTGAATCAAATATGGTTTCAGTTTTAAATCACATAAAAACGAAAGAATGTTAACCAGACAAAAAAAATGAAATGACTTGGGAAAATAAAGAATGAGTACATGCAGAGCAAAAATGAAAATTTTTTTTATCGCTGGTGACGGTGATTTCTGTAGTTCTGACTGTTACAGCTCCAAGCATGTCAGTGCAAGGGTGGTTATTACTTCCCTGGACATAAACAAAAAGACAATTGTTTAAGAGCAAAGAAGAGATGTCCAGTTCAAGTCTTATGTGTTGGAATGCATTGAGTCATGCACGATAATTGAGGCCTGAATCGGAGTTACCTGCCATAACCGAAGGTAATTAAAGCAAAAAAAAAAAACTTAGTGCTGCTGTTAAACATAAAGCTAAACTAAATAACTAAAATAGCAACTACCTTCGCATCAACCAAAACCATATTGACACCCCTAAGGTCGCCTTCTTTCTTCACATTTCTTGTCGTCCAGGTGACTACAGCCTGACAACACCGGCCTGCCTACAACTCAGTATAAAGAACCAGTTGTTTCATCATTTTCAGAACCGGTGTGAAGAGAAATGGTAATAAGATACGAAAAGCAGGAGAAGAGAATACAATGGGAACAACTCGTTGTGGGTCTATATAAGATTACATGACTGTTGAAGGAGGTGAGAATGAATTAAAGACAAAGTAGTGGGAGCTATGATTAAATGCAATAAATAACAACATTTTTTTTTGAATTATACAGAGGTATCCTGGACCCACAGAAGTGATCCAGACTAGTCACGTGTTGCCACGTGTCGGTCCTCTGTCCCTGGCGATGCCAAAATGTTAATTTCCCAGTGGCCGGGATTCGAACCCAGGTGGCGGTACTCACAGCTATAAGCCCTTTACCACTAGAGCTAGAAGCTCCGGCTAAAGAACAACATTTTGCAGTATCAAGGTCGATCGGGAGCGTTACCAGCAGGACGTAGATTAGAGGTGATCATCGAGGAAATCGAAACGATTCAGAATAGGAGAAAAGATGTGATTGAATTGTTTGGGGTTTCAGACGGAACAACTTCATAGGTGTAATGAAGATAACATAGAGTAGGCCAAGAACGTTTTCTGCTTGAAAACAAAGAGCTACAATTTATAAAAAGAAGAGCATACGTGGAGACAAAAGGAGAAGGTAGTGCTGAGGTGACAGCATGAGAAGGAAGAGAAGTCAACTTTATATTATAGACTAGGGACGGTTCGGGCTACGCCCATTTTTTTTGTTTAAATTTTAATTTTGATTATATATTTTGTATGTTTATTGAATATATAAATAGTATAATCTATTCTAAAAATATAAGTAGTTATATAATTATATACTTCTTTTTAATTTTTTGTCTTATGAAATTCGATTTTCAGTTTCAAATTTTTTTTTATTAGAAAATATATATAAGACGATGAGAAAATAAACAAAAATTAATTAATTTTTAGTTATGGTATTTGATTAGTTGGACTATAGATATGTTACATTTTACTTACAACTTTTTATAATTTTTGTTTTCAGTTAGTTTCTTTAATGGACCATTCCCCTTTAAATTTACAACCTTACTTAACGTTTTTTTTTCTTTCAAAAATCAGCGGTTTAAATGTTATATTATTTTCTACATCAAAAAACTCACAATTACATCACTATAAATTAGAGACTAAATTATTTCAACAAATTTTCTGTATTTATAACCCAGCTAATATAAGTTTTTCGGTTAAATCTATACTATACTAAAAGTTGCATATCCTCAATAGAGAGGGTGTCCACCTCAGCAAGAAAAATCAACCAATCATAAGCTTTCTTTATACCACTTCACTTTCCTCTTTGTCGACATTGAATTGCAAATAGACCTAATATTTTGGGTTTATAAAATTTGGATGTGGCCCATTTGAAATCTTTCTTACTCTTTCTTCGTCTCCAACTCTTCTCTCCATCGCCATCGTTTCCACTCTCTCCAAATCTCCGTTACTATGCAATAATCACCCATTGTAAATCATTGATTCCTGCTCTTTACACCTTCATTTATACGAGATGTATCTCTCCACCTCCCTTTTGTTTTTCTCCTAAATAATCCCTTTCTCTAAAACACTTCTTAGAAACGCCAACCTAATCAATTTAGCAGCAGCAAGCACTCTAAAACCGACTCCTCTTCACGTTCATCGTTCTCATACGACAAATACATGTATGAAATATTATTCTAACGATATTGATAGCTTCCCTTAAATTCTAATTCAATAATCCCTTAAGTACATGGCAAGGAAACGTCCATATCAACGGGGAAGGCACCGGCGGCTCTGTTCTTCGATGACACCTCTGGATTAAATAGTCTGAGATGCGATTCCGTTTCATTATGGGAAAGCAATTACCAATCAGAGAAGATTGTGAGAATCCATATGTAGCTTCAGACTTCTCATTCACGCCACTTCCAGTATGTTACTCTAAGCCTCTTCAGAAATAGTGATCCCTGCTTGATCTATGTAGAAATTCAATCTTTATTTATGATGTAGGTGATGAATGGAAAAAACTATGTCTGTCGTTGTTTCCTTTCCTCCAAGCACCGAGTATGGTAAATGTTACTAATTTCTTAGTGCGTGTGTGTTTGATATTCTCAAAAATGATATCTCAGATTGCCTTTGGATCACACAACAATATCAAAATCTGGTGGAAGTGGTTAACAATTGGATATGCTTATCTTGGATACTTTATAGAAGGTAGCACAGATCATCCTTATTCATTATACGTTTGAATTTTCTTGTGTTACTGTATGCTGATGTTTTCAAATTCTTTCTTTCATTGTGACTGCAACAAGATTCCACAACACCCCGGTTAGCTTTATTTTGAAAGATTATGAATTTTTTCTCCTTCTATTGTTTATATATGCTTACTTTTTTTTGTAGACGCTAGAGACAATAAAATGACAGTGTCCTTTGCTTAGATGATATACGTACTGTGCAACCGTTCAGTCCTACCAATGATATAGATCTTACTCCAATTTTTGTAAACCAATATGCTATGGATAGGTAATAATGACATCTTTATGGCCATTGGAAATTTATGTCTGACATTTTAGACGTTTAATCTCATTCTTTTCTGAAAACAGCCTTGCTGTGAAGTTTCCGTATTTAGTTCAAGTGAAACTTAAAAAGGCCAACAAGCTAGGCGAGTAGAACAGCTGGGTTGGAGAGTAATCAAAGAAGATTATGAGAAGCCATTTTAAGCTGCAAACTTATCATTCAGGCCACTTCCAGCAAGTTAATCAAAGCCTCTTTAATGTCTCCCTGCTGCATCTATGTTGAATCTCCATCATTAGTTATGCCGTCGGTGATGGATGGAGAAGACTATGTCCGTCTTAGTTTCCTTTTTGGAGAAAAATCAAGAGTGGCTTATATATTCGATGTTTCACGCCTTCCTCTCTGCACTGAGTATAGTAAGTGTAACAGATTGCTTAGTGGGTGTTGTTTTTCTTTCTCTCAAAGAAGATATCTCAGACGCTATTGTCTTTGGAGCACACAGTTATATCAAAATCTGGTGCTGGACAACTAGATCTGCTTATCTTGGATACATCATTTAAGGTTAAGACAGATCATCCTTATGCATTATAAATTGGAGTTTCTTATGTTTCAAACACTATGCTGATATTTTCTGATTCTTTCTTTGACTATGACTCAGACATGATCACTCAACACCACTTATGTTTTCCAGGCCACATGTATGCTTACTTTGTTTTGTGTAGACACTAGAGACAATCGAATTTCCGTGTACAAACGAGTTTGACTCACGAGTTTGATCACCACAAGGACAACGAGTGTCTTGAAGAATGGTCTAATAGGTACAGAACTTTAGAAACAATCACAAACTGTCTTAATAAACCATACGCAGAATGATGATCTTATTTGTTTTCTGCAGATAATTTTGAGTATCTTCGGGATAGTTTACTAAATTTGAACGACTTCTCTTGGTTTTGACTTTCTTCGGCAGGAAGGAGCGAACAGACTTGCAACGGTCTGCTGGTAACCTTGCTACATGAGACTACACTGCAGTAGTAGGGAAAATCACAGAGGCTCATTCAGATTTTGTGATGGGATTCATCTCGCTTAATCCCGCGTCTTGGAAATGGGAGATGTGTATCCGTCTACGATTCATGCAACGCTTGGTGTTCAAGTGGTGAAAAATGGTGATTCACTTGGTAAAAAATACAACACTCCACACTCTGTGAGTCTCTCGCTCCTAGCCTTAACATTCATAGTTAGTACCTTGTGCAGTATCTCAGGAAAGTATCGGTTTTATGTATGCTTCTTGACCTTCAGGAATTTTTTGATTTGAGGAACCTTTCTTTTGTGTGGTGTTCCATATTTCGTAAAGACTATCCCCAAATGCTAATACATCATAACACCACCTAGCACTGTGTGGATCAAGACTTGCATCAAAAAGCTACTTCAATGATTGAATGGGAATAAAAGATTTTGATCAGTTTGGCTTTTGTTTTTGTGTGTTTATGGTTATCTGTATTCATGCTTATTACTGTCACAAGCAGGCTATATAGTTTCTGTAAAACCTATTATTATTGATCTAAAACTTGCTTAATGTTAACAAAGACTACATATATACGTGTTGTAGTTAAACTTACACATCTTAAAGATGAGTTGTGTTTAGCTTTATTTATGTTTTATGTAAACTTATGTATGTTATAAGATATACTCGAATTTAATTATATACGCAGGTGTGCATACTTTTTTAAATTGACAATATTTATAAAACAAAATGAGCAATATTTAAAGTAGTAATTTTCTTACGTTAAATAATTAGTTTTTATCTATTAAAATTCAAGCATTTTCATATTATATTTCTTATATAATAATTAGAACTAAACCTATAGACATTATTAGAAATATTATAAAAGTTAAGGGAAAAATCAATATACGAAAACAGTATCACACCTATAAGAAAAAAATCAACAAAAAAAAATAACAACTCCAACCTACTTTTGTTATCTTTATTATTTAGTCATGTTACTATAATAAATTTTGGTTTTATAAATGTAAAGCGATTTTAAATTATTATTACTTTGGATTTTACTACAACAACAAAAGATATTACGCTAAACAACAAATGATATTAAATTATCAATTGAAAATTTCTTCTACCAATATTCCATGAACTTTACATATTTGAAAATATGGCATATGGCATATGTCATGAATACTTTCTTCAAATATAAGAATCTGAAGTTGGTTTAAAAAAAAGAATCTAAAAGTTGTGTTTCTATTGATAAAAATATATAATTATAAACCCGTTTATTATGATTGTTGATATAATAATAAAAAATAATTTGACTTTACTCCAAATATTTATGTTTAGTTCTTATAAAAAGTAAATGCCCCTTACCCTAAAATCCTAAACTATATACATTTAATTTAAAATATTGAAACTACGGTATGGAAATAGTTTTGAACCAAAAAAAATTTATATCTAATATTTACATTTAATTTATAATAAAATTATGATTAATTAAAATAGAAATTTTAAATAAAATTATATTACGTGATCAACACTTAAAAAAAATCATGAAATAAAAATAACAATAAATTACCTTCTCTATTTTTAGTTTCATATAGCTAAAATTTATTTTATAAAAACTTTATCTCCAAGATATAATGGAAAAAATTTGGAAAATTGCCACAAATAACACATTCATAGTACTACTTTTCATGTTTACACTAACCACTTTTACTCTCACTTTTAATGAAGGGTAAAAGATAATTATATCCATAGGGTTAACTAATCTAGACTTAGGGTTTAGAGTTGAGAGGTGGGGTAGGATTTTTGGAATGTGAAATTTAGGATTCTAATAAATATATAATTAAATAATTAAAAAGATATATATAAAAAAATTTAAAAAATAGTTTCAAACATAATTTTCGTTTTCTAAAAAGAAATTTGAAAAAAATAAAAAAAGAACTCGAAAAAAAAATTTCAAAAAAAGAATTTATAAAAAAGTTCGAATTTGAAAAAGTATAATTCGAAAACATAAGAAAAAAGTTTACTTTTTTTAATATTTTTTATTATTATTTAAATAATGATTTATTATATATATAAATAACAAGGACATAAGAGTCTTTTGCCATTTAATGAAGAATGTATTTTTGAAAATGTTTCTTTAGTGGTGGTAGAAATGAAAAGTGGTACCATGAAAGTGGTAAACATGTAATTTCCCCAAAAAATTTCAAAATTAAAATTATCCATTTTTCTACTGTCTAAAATTATCCATTTATATTAATAATTTAAGCACAAACAGTAAAAGAAAATCAGTTAAAATTGGTCAAACAAATAACTTTTAAAATAAAATAAAATACTATATTTCTTTCTTACTAAATTTTCATTCACATTTTCCACACAAATTAAAATATGATTTAAAATTTACATACACGTATAAATTGACACTAAATATATATTAAAATTAGAAAATGACACAATCTGTATAATAAGAAGGAAATGTCAAACAATGCCATTTATGAAATAAAATTTACATACACGTATAAATTGGATATGTAATCATAAAATTTTTATTAGGTTCAAACATAATACTCAAAATCTTAATTAACTCTTTAAAATTATCAACAACTTCAAAAGAAAGATAAGTGTTAAGTTCAATGCATGAGCTAGAACTACACCTTCTATCTACGGCTGAGAAGATAATAATCAAGGAAACACAGCTAAAAACAACTTCGCGACATCATCCGTGCTGTTTTTGTATTCTAAACTCAGTTTTGATATTTTAGTAAACTAATAAAAAAATTATTACAAAAAAACTGCAAGAAAAAAATATATGCAACATTCAAACAACAAAAAAGCAGAGCATATCTACCCTCATATACTATGCCCTAGATAATACATAGCTTATATACATAAAAATTCTGATTTATTTTATTTTCACACCACAAAATTTATTGTAAAACTTTTTAAATAATTATCCGCGCGTAGTGCGGAAAAACGATCTAGTGTTGTTAAAGGGACAATTCCAACTCCAATAACATTAATTTGGAATTATTTGATATCCATTGTAACACAAAATCTGCTACGGTAACGCCTCCGGTTCATTCCCTAAAAAATGAGATTTCTCAGGTTAAATAACCATAATAAATAACAAAACCTTCCTCAAAGAAAGCAACAAACTGCAATTCATTTACCTGAATTGTGAGTCCAACATCAAGAACACATGCTTCACCCTACAAATATCAAAACTTCAGAAGTTAGTTTAAAGGATTTCACGGAAAGAAGCCCATTTAAAACCAGAATTTGGGCTATGATAATAAGTTTAGGTGTTCGGTAAGAAATTAATAACAGAGAGAAACGAACCAGTTGGGAAATTTAACCATCAGGTTGTGAATTACTTAAAACAAAATAATTGATAAAATATGAGTGTTTCAAAGGAAAACAAAAGCTATGTGAAAACAACTTGCATGACATAGAGAGTTGCTGGATGACATCATTATTTAATGGTGCGTTTGAAGTAGTTTCTGGGAATTCCTTCGTTCCAGCAGAGGTGCAAAGTGTCATAGTTGGATTTTGGTCTTTGCGAGCTTTCTTTGAAGTTGGGGACTTCTCATCATCAGTAGTTCTGTGGCTGGATGTCACCACTGAATCAATTTTTGTGACAAAAATGGATGCATCAGTATTGTATGTAACCGCAATTTGCACCAGATATCTACAACAAAAAAATATTATTCACTCACTTATTTCAGAACACATGTCTGATGTGTAAAACAAAAACTGAAAAAACTTGTAGGGATGACAACTCTAATATCTTTAACCATCTCTAGACAGTATATTTGCATCGATAGCAAAACTTCTAACTTTCTCAACCTCATCATCTATAAATCTGTACAAAGAGACTGAAAAAATCTCTACAAAGAGATTGAAAAACGTGTATGAGTACATAGCAAAAACAGAACAAATTTAAAAAGTGTGAGGTTAAATTACTTGAAAGCTTTCTTGAAAATGAGGTGGAAGCTCTACTTTCCTACATCAGTTTCGTCTTGGAAGATTGCAGATGGATACAAAGGAACCTACAGGAGGATCCAATACCAACACCAAGATTAAAACTGAAATATCCAAACAGTGTAAAAGAAGAACGACTTCTGACCTCCCAAAATCTGGACCAAATGCTCACCGACTTTGACGGTGGTTCTAAAGCTACCGGCTTTCAAGTCAGCAAAAAGGACAGAAGGATTTGTCATTCCGCTCCCAATCGGGTTTTGCTTTGGTCTAGTCGGGTTTTGGTTTCTCGGGTTTATCAAAATCAGTCTCATTCGGGTTACATAAAAGTCCTGTTCGAAACTACGCTAGGCGTGAGTCGGACGGCCAGTTGATGCCTAGCGAGTTGACAAAAAATCGGAGAGTACGCGGGGACTAATTTTTTTGGCAATTTTATTTAATTTAAAATTTAAAAATAACTATTTAATGTAAATATATATTTTAACAATTTATATTAAATTTAACTCTTACAAAATCCATTATTGAATATATATATATAATACAACTGTAAGTATTTAATGTAAAATATATGATAAACTGCTCATTTGTGTATATACACTATCATTGAAAACTATATAGATATTTTCATTGTAACAAAATTTCATTGTTAAAATAAATGTATATCATCCGGTTACAAAATTCAAACACAAACTATATTAATTTTCCAGAATAATACCCAAATATGTTGTATCAACAAAACCACACATCTTAGATTTATTAAGATATATTTATTGTATTTGTAAAAGCTGGACCAACAGTATATTATTAATTTATTAGGACACATTCAGTGAAAATATAAATAAAAGAAAAACACAAAAAGTTAGAAAAAATAAAGTCCCACATCGGTTAATGCAAGCAAACGTAGTTTTAAAAAGTTCTATAAATTAACTCTCGTTTCTTACATTATTTTTCAAATTAGGCTTTTTAACAGGGGTTTTTTGCAGAATTGACATACAACTTAAAGTCAAACCCAAAGCTTATCTCTTTTTTTTTGAAAATTGGTTTTGCCCTATTCACCCCACAAGTTCATATAATTTACGAAAATGCCATCAATTTTTTTTTTTTCGAAAAAAACATTTTTACTCTCTCACCCTCATCATCTTCAAGTAATTACAAGATTGCCATTGTCATCAATACCACAACCAACAACCAATTTGAAGCTCTTAATGCTCCCAAAATCGATTTACCCTTCTTCTTTTTCCATTCTTGCGAACTAAGCACAACATATCTCTCACTTTCTCTCCACAATGAGCTAAAAAAACTCAAGATTTTGATTCTAAAATTTTTATGGTTCATAGAATCATAGAAGCTAACGATTCTGGGTGGGTTACTTTCGTTTATGATTCTGTGTGACTGGAGAAGCCTTATGTATGCTAAGGAACTTATCTCACCAATTTAAGGTATGACATCAAGTTTTTTTCCAGATCTGTTCGTCAGACGACTTACTTGGGAAGTCGTCTGGCTGTAGACGACTTACCTGGAAGTCGTCTGGTCAACGCAGAGGTTATTTTTGCAATTGACTTTGAAATTTGTAACCTGAGACGACTGAAAGTTAAGTCGTCTGTTTTTGTTTGGTTTCAAAAAAAATTTCCAAAGAACCTAGACGACTTACATTTCAGTCGTCATAGGTTAGTTTTGCATTTGACTGGATAATTTCAGAAGTTTGACTTCCCCAAACGACTTACATTTCAGTCGTCTGGCAAAAATTAAAATAATAATATTTTTTAAAAAGTAAACGACTTACAATTAAGTAGTCATAGGTTAGTTTTGCAATTGAAAAAAAAAACTTCAAGATTTAATTATACACAGACGACTTATAATTCAGTCGTCAACGAGACGACTTACTTGTAAGACGTCCAGGATTTTTTTCCGAGATTCTGGTCAAACCTCGTAAATCCTGGACGACTTACATTTCAGTCGTCTCGTGGACGACTGAATTATAAGTCGTCTGTATATAATTAAATCTTGAAGTTTTATTTTTCAATTGCAAAACTAACCTATGACGACTAAACTGTAAGTCGTCTACTTTAAAAAAAATATTATTATTTTAATTTTCACTAGACGACTGAAATGTAAGTCGTCTAGAAAAGTCAAACTTCTGAAATAATCCAGTCAAATGCAAAACTAACCTATGACGACTGAAATGTAAGTCGTCAAGCTTTTTGGAGTTTTTTTTTTAACCAAACAATAGTAGACGACTTATTTTTTAGTCATCCGAAATAACAGATTTCAAAGTCAATTGCAAAAATAACTTCTGCGTTGACCAGACGACGTATAGTTTAGTCGTCTAAACAGACGACTGAATTATGTAAGTCGTCTGTTTTAATTTCTTCACCAGACGACTGAAATGTAAGTCGTCTAGACTCTAAACATAACCCCTAAACTAGCTTTTATATGTCCGGTAAATGATCCGGTTAGGTTACAACGTACATTGGTAAAATTAAAGGTTCGGTACGATGTGGACGACTGAAATATACGTCGTCCGAGTAAATTATTCAACAGACGACTGAAATATAAGTCATCCACATCCTAAACATAACCCCTAAACTTAATTATCTAATTAAACAACTTCATAAAATCAAATCAAACTTGAAAAGTGTTTACTATACACAGAAATAAACACATATATGTGAAAACTAATTTTTGAAAAAAAACATTTTAGTTTTCCAAAATCTAACCCTAACAATACATACAATACTACAACATATGTTTGCCAAACTCCTAAACCAAAGTATTCATGATTCACTACTTCCACTCATCTATCTTCAAAACAAATCAATTTTATCATATCTTAATTTATATCACTTAAAACTGTTTATAATTACTTGATTTTTATTTTTCACGCATCAAAATATATTTTTACAAGATTTATAATTATTTTTAAAATAACTGGTACCAGACGACTTACACTTCAATCGTCCAGACGACTTCCAACATCTCAGACGATTTACTGGGGCTATATTCGTAAAAATGGCTTCTGTTTTTTTGTTGGGTCACAAGGGGCTGAGCTGTAATTTCACTAGGTTTTTAGGTTAGTTTTGCATTTGATTCAAGTTTGGGTATAGGTTTGGGGTTAAAATCAAGTTGTGGGTTAGTTTTGGCAAAAATCCCTTTTAACAGAGCCCAAATACCTGCCAGTAAGTTTTAAAACTACGCTTATAATTCGGTAAAAAAATCGGTTCTGTACCGTTTAATAACATTATGAGGTGGGTGATTAATTGGTGTCCGAGTAAGTAACCCGATTTGGGTTTACTCGCCGCGGGACCCTTACGCCGAGCGCCTAGGCGACCGATTTTACGGCTAGGTGCCCGCGTTTTGAACAGAGCATAATAGTTTGGTTCGGAACCGGTTCGGGTTCTATCGGATTCCAGTCGGGGTCCGTAAATCTTCAAAAAACCGGGTACAACCGAATGTACCTTCAGGTAGGTCTCAATCGGTTCTTCAGTTTAAAAGTACTTGATTTGTACATACTTTGTAACCAAAACATAAGTGAAATCGGTTCTTCAGTTAATAGAACCTGAATTGTATCATTTTGTAACCAAAACATAACTAAAATCAATTAAAAAATAAGATAGGAACATCAAACATGTTCATTCAAAATCAAACGTGTTCATTCAAAATAAAACAAGAAAAACGAAAAACAAAGTTCTTATGAAATGAGAAACATTATTCAATGAAAACAAAACAAAGTTAAAAAAATTCAAGCTTCAACCGCCACTTTCAACCATCAAACTTCATGTAATAGAACCATCAACCTTTGTGTAATAGATAATTATTTTAAATATTCAATAATATTTTAGTGTATTTTGGTTATATATTAGGAATTGAGATCATGTTTGTTACAAGTTATTTTTAGGATTTTGAATGTTTCAGATTCTCTTGGATATCCATTTAGGTTCGATTCGATTAATATTCATAATCTGAAATATCATAAAACAAGATCTATCGGTATTTATGTCGGGTTCGGTTCAAATTCATTTTTATCAGATCGGATTCGGTTCGGAGTTTCGAATTCGGTTTATTTGCTCAGCCATATATTACACATATTTAATTAATAATATTTAAGGTAAATAAAATTATTTATAAGATGCATACATTTTGTAGTTAATATTAAGTTTAAAATAAATATAAGTTGTATTGATATTTAAAATGATCATATATTTGTGTGATGAGAAAAATGCGTCAAAACAATATTTTTCGTAAAACAGAAAGAGAAGACTATTTAATCAGGGGTTGATAATGTGAGAGAAAAAACAGGTAGGTCGATCATGAATGTTTTATTTAACACATGTTGAATGTGGGGTTCCCAGCCACCAAGAAACTGATCAACCGTTACATTATCCAACTCTTTAGCTACCTTTAGTTTTACGAATAAATCATTTAGTCAAATGCATCCACGTGCGCCTCATTGTCTATAAGAAAGTTGACATATGAAGAAAATTAGACAATTCGTGGCAGCTTCGATTCAAAGATTAGTCTGGTCAAAAACTGATGAGCTTTATAATCTTTTTAAATCGGTCGGCCAAATTTTAAAATCTTTGTTATAAGATGAACGGGATGAACATATACTCCGTCTATTATATTTCCTGTGACCCAGTTATTCAATATTGATCAATCTGTTGCCTACACAATTTTTCTAACGACTAGACTTTATTCTGTAGGTCCTATATTTTCTTAGGATGAGGTTTAAAATATGTTAAATTATTTCTTATTGAAATAAATCCTTCTCAACCGGATTTGCACTTGTAAATTTTGAATCCTTATTGATAATGTAAGAGTTTTAGTCACTAAACCAAATTTACCCGCAGTGTCATTCAACTTTTTGAAAACAAGGAAACAAAAAAAAATAAAAATAAACGTTACAATGATGTAGAAGTAGTATGAAAATCAGTTTAGTGGAAGACGTTTTATTTTATTGTCAATGTACACAAGGATGAAGCGATTGAGAAACACATGTTTTTAAAGAAAGCTGTACTGTATTGATTTTCTCATTCATTGCATGTTGTAACTTAAAACATGTCATCACTGTACATAATGTGGTTTACGGATAGAAAGACAATTCTGAAACTGAAGAACTGTTTAATGTCGAGTAGATTATAAAAGTTCTTGAAGTATGTAGTTTCATAATCAATACAGTGATGACATGATTGTGAGTTTATAAACTATATATATAAGGTTCCATATTCCATAAATAGTCAATCATTCATGAACAATGAAACTCAAGAAATAAAATTCACCTTAACATTTTTACCAAAAAAAAAAAAAAATTCAACAACGTGAACAAATGGACCATGCATAGTTTAATTTCTGCGGTCGATATATTTTATTTCTTGATTTCCATTCATTCGATTTTTAAAAATGAAAAGTTTTACAAAGGAAACAAATATTCGTGATGATGTGAGGTGGCAGTCCGAGTGGTGTAAATATTCTATTAGCAAGTGGTGTTTGTCATAAGCAATTGATGGTCGAACCTGACCGTATTCTTGGAATATTCAACAGTAGCATCGGTCCACACACTGACCTCACCTTTCCTACCTTTAATTAAATTTTATTTATTTCATAAACAACAAAAAGTATTCATACTGTAATCTCTATTATTAAAAGAGAAGTACCAATATAAATTGCTCCTTAGTTTTCAAAGTATTTACATTTGAATGCCACTGAAGTAATAAATTTACCTATCTTTAGTATTCTTGTTTTTTATAGTTTAATTAATGCATTTTCCTAAAATAAAATATAACAAATTATGTTTATTTTTAAAAAATGTTTCCTATAATCTGGGTTAAACAATAAATTATACTTAATCAATGTCAAAAAATGTAACAAGATTTTTATTATTACAGGGGGGTTATTTTTTATTTTGGTATATTAACTACGTCTAAAAAACATAAAAGTGTTATAAAACTTCATAATATAAACCACAAAATTTTAATAATATATTGAATTATTTAATCGTATAAATCAAAATAAAAATAGATATCCATTTTATTAACATTAAAATTTTGATCCATAAAAAAATACTTTGCATGAACACACGAGTATATTTTAAAAATAGGGTTGTAACAGTTGACAGATCAAAAAATAAAATAAAATATTCATTATAAATTCTAAAATGATTTTGTTTAGAAATATATTAAATAATTATTTAATATATATATATATATATGTATATATATAAATTTTAAAAACATATATTACCATTTATATAAGATAAATATTTTTTTTTTGCAAACCAAAAATGAATATCCGCGCGGGTGCGCGGGTCAAGCTCTAGTTAGCCTTAAAATACCTCTACTGTTTCAGTTATGTGGATGTTTTTGGACTTTCCCTTGGAATAGGAATATGGAAGAATCGCATTATCTACCATGTGAACACATTGGAAATTACGGAACAAATGTGTTTTCTTTCTCATGTTATGTTTGGTTTACTAAAAATGAATACTGATAAAAAAAATTTGAAAACCCTTTCTACAAAAAAAAAAATTTTTTTTAGTATTGATTTACTATTTTTTCAATTATAAAACTTATTATTAGAGATTTTACGGATTCACGGTTGATGATTCAGGTACTTATACTTAACAATGTATGAAATGTGGTGTCAATGGTTCTATTTAGTATCTACATTATATCAAATATTTTCTGTTAATATGTATAAATGTTTATATACTAAGTTATATGTTCGAAATCTGAATCACAATTTTGATATAGAACACATTAATGAATATGTAATAAAATTTCTAAGTTTTTATTGTGACAATCAATTAATGAGCAAAACCAAAAATTTTGGACTCTTGCAAGATATTGGCAATTCTTCCAAGTAGATTTTTTTTTTTTATAAAAAAATAGAGCAAATTAGTTCAATATACTAAAAAAAAGTGGGATACTATATAATAAGGGAAAATGGTAATGATGGGAAGAAGAAAATTAGGGGGAAATAAGGTATGGAATGCAAATAGGGTAGATTTTGTGTGTAGGGAGTACAAATTCTCAAAAATAAATATATACATGTATAGGGCGTTTATTAATATTTTGAATTTTAATATTGGCAATTCTTCCAAGTAGATTTTTTAAATTTTTGTTCTCACAGAAAAACATTAAAAAAAATCACTAAAAAAAATTTCATTAAAGAGCCAAAAGATTTTTCTATCTCTTTTTATATATATAAATAGTAATAAAAATTATATTTTTGAATTATATGTTTTCAATTCTATTTTTTATTTAAAAATTTTTGATTTTTTCAATTTTTTTATTTTTCAAATTTGTTTTAGAAATTGGAAAATGTTTTTGAAACTACTTTTAAAATTTTAATATTTAAATTTTAAACTCCACCCAAAACCCCAACTTTTAACTCTAAATTCTAAAGTTCATTAACTAATTTTCAGGATATAAATGTATATTTACTTATTTAATAAAACATTTTGGCCATATTTATGACAAAAAAAATAATTGGAGTATCTAAAGTAGTATTTATCATTAATAATGATTATAATACTAATTAATATAATTACAGTCCAGGTACATAAACGGTCCTTGTTTACTCTCAAGTCTATAAAAAGCTCCACAAGAACCAAATTACAATTGAATTTGGTAACAAACATTTCTCTCAAATCTTAACTCGGAAGCGACGAGAGAGAACTTCGATGGCTTCCATGTCTGCCGTCCTCAGCAAATCCCCTTTCCTCTCTCAGCCTCTCTCCAAATCTCCATCCTCCGATCTCCCCTTCTCCGCCGCAACCGTCTCTTTCCCCTCGAAATCGCACCGTCGCGGCGGGTAGTAATCCGCGCCGGACTCATCTTCCCCCGACGGGGGAAGCTCGTGAGCTCGTGGTGGCGGAGCCGCGACGGCGGAGAGGACGCGAGAAGAAGCACGAGGGGGGGAGCTGCCACGCGTGGAGCTCACGGCGATCGACGTGCAGTGGATGCACGTGCTGAGCGAAGGCTGGGCAAGTCCGCTCGGAGGCTCATGAGAGAATCCGAGTTCCTCCAAACTCTTCATTTCAACTCGCTTCGTCTTGACGACGGATCCGTCGTCAACATGTCCGTGCCTATCGTCCTCGCTATTGACGACGAGCAGAAGGCTAGTATCGGCGAGTCCAAACGCGTCGCGCTTGTTGGTTCCGACGGTAACCCCGTCGCTATCCTCAGCGAGTAAGCCTCCTCATTCATAACTTATCTATCAAGCAAGTTGTTTAGTAAGTAAAGTTCCAAACAATATACCTCTGCATAGGTTTGACGAATCAAACTTAGGTTATACTGTTCTTTGTCAGTAGACGTTTGGATCTTATGTCTCTACTGAGTTGAAGTCAATGTTATAGATTCATGATTGAACTATATGCTATATAGATCTGATACGTCCCTTAGCTGTCACTCATTTGATACAAACAATACTGTAAGCTCATATGATTGATTAACCTTAGGTATACTGTTCTTTTGTCAGTACATACATTTTGGATCTCAGTCTCTTCAAATCCTATTTTCTTGTACTTAGTTTTGTCGATTTTATAGATTTAATGATTGAAGTTATATTATTCGTTCCTGAATCTTGCTTTTTTTGTTTGTTTGATCAGCATTGAGATTTACAAAACATCCCAAGGAAGAGAGAATAGCAAGAACTTGGGGTACGACGGCTCCAGGTTGCCTTACGTAGAAGAAGCCATTACCAACGCTGGAAACTGGCTGATTGGGTGATCTCGAGGTTCTTGAGCCAGTCAAGTACTATGATGGGCTTGACCGTTTTAGGCTTTCCCCTGCTGAGCTTCGCAAGGAGCTGGAGAAGCGTTGGGCGGATGGATGTGTCTTTGCTTTCCAGCTTAGGAACCCGGTTCACAACGGTCATGCACTTCTTATGACTGATACTCGGAGGAGACTCTTGAGATGGGATACAAAAATCCTATTTTTTGCTTCATCCGTTAGGAGGGTACACAAAGGCTGATGATGTTCCTCTAAGTTGGAGGATGAAGCAGCACGAGAAGGTATTATCGCTTGTGTCTTTGAGTGAGAGAAACAACATTTGCTGTTTGTTGAGATGCTAAATGGGTTTAGAATTCTAAATACAGGTGCTAGAGGACGGTGTTTTGATCCAGAGACAACAGTGGTTTCGATATTCCCGTCTCCTATGCATTATGCTGGTCCAACCGAAGTGCAGTGGCACGCAAAGGCGAGAATCAATGCCGGTGCAAACTTTTACATTGTGGGTCGTGATCCAGCCGGGATGGGTCACCCAGTTGAAAAACGTGATCTCTACGATGCCGATCATGGAAAGAACGTACTAAGCATGGCCCTGGACTTGAAAGACTCAATATCCTTCCTTTCAGGGTATATGAAAACCAATTCAAAAGTTTCACACTTTTTTGTTTTTTTTGGGAGTGTTGGGAGATCTGATTTATTGATTTTATGTCAGGTTGCTGCATATGACAAGACACAAGGCAAAATGGCTTCTTTGATCCCTCGAGGCCTCAAGATTTCTTGTTCATCTCCGGCACTAAGGTAATTTCACTACTTCCCAACACCAACCTTACATTTTTCATGGTTACTGATAAAAATCATTCTCTCAGATGCGCACATTGGCCAAGAACAAAGAAAACCCTCCGGATGGATTCATGTGCCAGGTGGATGGCAAGTTCTTGTTGATTACTATGACAGCTTGACTCCAGCAGGTAAACTACCGGTTCCGGCCTAAGACAAAGACAGAGACAAAGAAACTGTCTATGATTCGTTTCAAAATGTATCTGCTTGTGTGTGTGGACTTGAGGCAACAGTAGTTTTGTATAGGAGAAGCCTATATATAAACAATCTGGCCGGACCTTTTTTCAAAATAAATTACATAAAAGACTGTTTTTCCTTAGGAAAGCTGTAATATTGATCAAACCACCGTCTGGTTGAAAACTTGTACCATATGAAACGATTGTGTTTATATGAAACAACAAGAAGCAGTTTTGCTTTTCTATGCAACTTTCAAAGTTGTGGACTAGCACTTGCATGTTTACATGAATGCAAAATCTTGCTGAAATGTCTGAAAGAGAAAACCTGAAGTTGATCATTTGGTAAATATTTTATGTAAAGAGGTACAATTGGTAACTTGCTACCGTACGAATGAACAATCTTGAATCAAAAGTGAGTACGAATCGACTCAGATTCTCTTAAGAAATAAACCACCTTTG